>NC_069500.1:935755422-936010422 GCF_027579735.1 Bombina bombina | reverse complement strand
TGTATAGAAAAATGGCTGTCTCATTTAGCGATAAACAGCAACGTTTTTCCAGTCTATCACCAGCACTAAGCAATCTGACCTAGCATGTCCGCCGCCAAGATGTTCCCGCCCTGAAATATTCACATTAAAGGGATATAAAAACTCAATTTTTTTCTTTCATGATACAGATAGAACATGCAATTTCAAGCAACATTCTAATTTTCTCCTATTATCAAGTTTTCTTTGTTCTCTTGGTATTGTTATTTGAAAAAGCAGAAAGCTTAGGAGCCGGCAAATTTTTGGTTCAGACCCAGGGTAGAGCTTGCTGATTGGTGGCTAAATCATGAAAGAAAAAAAATTGGGTTTCATATCCCTTTAAAGTGATGGTAAATGTCAGACTAAGAATGTTGCAATGAAAAATATATCAGTTTAAAAGTAAGACTACATCTTTTTTTTATAGTGAATATAAATTTTATAATAAAAGATTTATAATACTAATTGGTATTGTCTGTACCTCCGTCCCCCTTCATTTTCTTTTTTGGCTGGGCTGGGAAGTATAGAGCAGTACCACTCACTCTCTACATAGGCTTTCTAGGGGCTTTAAAGGGGCTGGACTTCAAGATTGTCAAATGACACACACACTGATTGGATGTTCACTGGAATTGTCATTTAAAAAAAAAAAAAAAGTTCATCCCGGTGGGCCAGCATAACAAACATTGCAATATAAGCATTACTTAATGCATTAATTTAACCCTTTCACAGATGAATTAAAAAAAAATAAAATACACATACTTTTTTAATGGCAGAGATTAAATATATGGCATTTGATTAGTTAAGGTTTACCATAACTTTAATGTCCTTTAGCATGGAATACCTTAGTTGGCTGTATTCCTGTATAATAATTTTCCGCCCATGACATTATTGGCAGCTCTTTATAAGCAATGTGTGTGAGGAAAATGTGCAGACGCAGCCTACAACTCTGGCATTGATAAGTTTTCACATATGCATTTTGGTAAAAGCAAGTACATCATAACAATGCTTCTAATAGTATTTTGAATGCACTAATGTACAGAGTAAAACAAAAGGATATTATGGCTTATACTCACATGGTGTGCACACAGCTTGGAAGCTTCCAACATAATTTGGTCCCAGTTCATATATGACACTAACGCTGGCAGCAGTCAGAACTTCCTCTAGAAAGTGGGTTGGTCCCAGACGCCAAACCAGGGAGGATAGCTGGCGTTGAGCTGGTGGGGTCCCGATGTAGGTATAAACAGTACTAACCACTGGTGGGTTGGTTGATCCTGAGCCCCCCGGAGAACTATGCACATAATGAAGCTGCAGTAAAATAAAGATAAAATAGATATTTAATTTTCTACTATGCTAAACCATATGTTTTATTTGCAAATAGTAAAAACATAATTTATGCTTACCTGATAAATTTATTTCTCTTGTAGTGTATCCAGTCCACGGATCATCCATTACTTGTGGGATATTCTCCTTCCCAACAGTTGCAAGAGGATCACCCACAGCAGAGCTGCTATATAGCTCCTCCCCTCACTGCCATATCCAGTCATTCGACCGAAACAAGCCGAGAAAGGAGAAACCATAGGGTGCAGTGGTGACTGTAGTTTAATTAAAATTTAGACCTGCCTGAAAAGGACAGGGCGGGCCGTGGACTGGATACACTACAAGAGAAATAAATTTATCAGGTAAGCATAAATTATCTCTTGTTAAGTGTATCCAGTCCACGTATCATCCATTACTTGTGGGATACCAATACCAAAGCTAAAGTACAAGGATGATGGGAGGGACAAGGCAGGAACTTAAACGGAAGGAACCACTGCCTGTAGAACCTTTCTCCCAAAAACAGCCTCCGAAGAAGCAAAAGTATCAAATTTGTAAAATTTGGAAAAAGTATGAAGGGAAGACCAAGTTGCAGCCTTGCAAATCTGTTCAACAGAGGCCTCATTTTTAAAGGCCCAGGTGGAAGCCACAGCTCTAGTAGAATGAGCTGTAATCCTTTCAGGAGGCTGCTGTCCAGCAGTCTCATAGGCTAAACGGATTATACTCCGAAGCCAAAAAGAAAGAGAGGTTGCCGAGGCCTTCTGTCCTCTCCTCTGTCCAGAGTAAACAACAAACAGGTTAGATGGTTGGCGAAAATCTTTAGTAGCCTGTAAGTAAAACTTCAAGGCACGGACTACGTCTAGATTATGCAAAAGACGTTCCTTCTTTGAAGAAGGATTATGACATAATGATGGAACAACAATCTCTTGATTGATATTCTTGTTAGAAACCACCTTAGGTAAAAACCCAGGTTTTGTACGCAGAACAACTTTATCTGAATGAAAGATCAGATAAGGAGAATCACAATGTAAGGCAGATAACTCCGAGACTCTTCGAGCCGAGGAAATAGCCATCAGAAAAATAACTTTCCATGAAAGAAGTTTGATATCAATAGAATGAAGGGGTTCAAACGGAACCCCTTGAAGAACTTTAAGAACCAAGTTTAAGCTCCATGGAGGAGCAACAGGTTTAAACAAAGGCTTAATTCTAAATAAAGCCTGACAAAATGCCTGAACGTCTGGAACTTCTGCCAGACGCTTGTGTAAAAGAATAGACAGAGCAGAAATCTGTCCCTTTAAAGAACTAGCTGATAATCCTTTGTCCAAACCCTCTTGGAGGAAGGACAATATCCTAGGAATCCTAACCCTACTCCATGAGTAATTCTTGGATTCACACCAATGAAGATATTTACGCCATATCTTGTGGTAAATTTTCCTGGTGACAGGCTTTCGTGCCTGTATTAAGGTATCAATTACTGACTCGGAAAAGCCACGCTTTGATAGGATCAAGCGTTCAATCTCCATGCAGTCAGTCTCAGAGAAAGTAGATTCGGATGATTGAAAGGACCTTGTATTAGAAGGTCTTGTCTCAGAGGCAGAGTCCATGGTGGAAAGGATGACATGTCCACTAGGTCTGCATACCAGGTCCTGCGTGGCCACGCAGGCGCTATCAATATCACCGATGCTCTTTCCTGTTTGATTTTGGCAATCAGACGAGGGAGCAGAGGAAACGGTGGAAACACATAAGCCAGGTTGAAGAACCAAGGCGCTGCTAGAGCATCTATCAGTGCCGCTTCTGGGTCCCTGGACCTGGATCCGTAACAAGGAAGCTTGGCGTTCTGGCAAGACGCCATGAGATCCAATTCTGGTTTGCCCCAACGGAGAACCAATTGAGCAAACACCTCCGGATGGAGTTCTCATTCCCCCGGATGAAAAGTCTGACGACTTAGAAAATCCGCCTCCCAGTTCTCTACACCTGGGATATGGATCGCTGACAGGTGGCAAGAGTGAGTCTCTGCCCAGCGAATTATCTTGGAGACTTCTGACATCGCTAGGGAACTCCTGGTTCCCCCTTGATGGTTGATGTAAGCCACAGTCGTGATGTTGTCGGACTGAAATCTGATGAACCTCAGTGTTGCTAGCTGAGGCCAAGCCAGAAGAGCATTGAATATTGCTCTTAACTCCAGAATATTTATTGGGAGGAGTTTCTCCTCCTGAGTCCATGAACCCTGAGCCTTCAGGGAGTTCCAGACTGCACCCCAACCTAGAAGGCTGGCATCTGTTGTTACAATTGTCCAATCTGGTCTGCGAAAGGTCATACCCTTGGACAGATGGGCCCGAGATAACCACCAGAGAAGAGAATCTCTGGTTTCCTGATCCAGATTTAGTAGAGGGGAAAAATCTGTGTAATCCCCATTCCACTGACTGAGCATGCATAATTGCAGCGGTCTGAGATGCAGGCGCGCGAGTGGCACTATGTCCTTCGCCGCTACCATTAAGCCGATTACTTCCATGCACTGAGCCACCGTGGGGCGCGGAATGGAGTGAAGAACACGGCAAGCATTTAGAAGTTTTGATAATTTTCATTTCTACAGAATCTATAAGGGTCCCTAGGAAGGAAACCCTTGTGAGAGGAGATAGAGAACTCTTTTCTTTGTTCACTTTCCACCCATGCGACCTCAGGAATGCCAGAACTATCTCTGTATGAGATTTGGCAATTTGAAAGCTTGACGCCTGTATCAGGATATCGTCCAGGTAAGGAGCCACCGCTATGCCTCGCGGTCTTAGGACCGCCAGAAGTGAGCCCAGAACCTTTGTAAAAATTATTGGGGCTGTAGCCAACCCAAATGGAAGAGCTACAAATTGGTAATGCCTGTCTAGAAAGGCAAACCTCAGGAACTGATGATGATTCTTGTGAATCGGAATGTGAAGGTAGGCATCCTTTAAGTCCACTGTGGTCATGTACTGACCCTCTTGGATCATGGGTAAAATGGTTCGAATAGTTTCCATCTTGAATGACGGAACTCTGAGGAATTTGTTTAGGATCTTTAGATCCAAAATTGGTCTGAAGGTTCCCTCTTTTTTGGGAACCACAAACAGATTTGAATAAAACCCCTGTTCTTGTACCGTCCGCGGAACTTGATGGATCACTCCCATTACAAGGAGATCTTGTACGCAGCTTAGGAATGCCTCTTTCTTTATCTGGTTTGCAGATAATCTTGAAAGGTGAAATCTCCCTTGTGGAGGAGAAGCTTTGAAGTCCAGAAGATATCCCTGAGATATGATCTCCAACGCCCAGGGATCCTGAACATCTCTTGCCCACGCCTGGGCGAAGAGAGAGAGTCTGCCCCCTACTAGATCCGTTGTCGTATAGGGGCCGCTCCTTCATGCTGTCTTAGAGGCAGCAGCAGGCTTTCTGGCCTGCTTGCCCTTGTTCCAGGACTGGTTAGGTTTCCAGGCCTGCTTGGATTGAGCAAAAGTTCCCTCTTGTTTTGAAGCAGAGGAAGTTGATGCTGCACCTGCCTTGAAATTTCGAAAGGCACGAAAATTAGACTGTTTGGCCTTTGATTTGGCCCTGTCCTGAGGAAGGGTATGACCCTTACCTCCAGTAATGTCAGCAATAATTTCTTTCAAACCAGGCCCGAATAAGGTCTGCCCCTTGAAAGGAATGTTGAGTAATTTAGACTTTGAAGTCACATCAGCTGACCAGGATTTGAGCCATAGCGCCCTACGCGCCTGGATGGCGAATCCGGAATTCTTAGCCGTTAGTTTAGTCAAATGAACAATGGCATCAGAAACAAATGAGTTAGCTAGCTTAAGAGTTCTAAGCTTGTCAACAATTTCAGTCAATGGAGCTGTATGGATGGCCTCTTCCAGGGCCTCAAACCAGAATGCCGCCGCAGCAGTGACAGGCGCAATGCATGCAAGGGGCTGTAAAATAAAACCTTTTCTTAAGGTAACCCTCTAATTTTTTATCCATTGGATCTGAAAAAGCACAACTGTCCTCAACCGGGATAGTGGTACGCTTTGCTAAAGTAGAAACTGCTCCCTCCACCTTAGGGACAGTCTGCCATAAGTCCCGTGTAGTGGCATCTATTGGAAACATTTTTCTAAATATAGGAGGTGGGGAAAAGGGCACACCGGGCCTATCCCACTCCTTACTAATAATTTCTGTAAGCCTTTTAGGTATTGGAAAAACATCAGTACTCACCGGCACTGCATAGTATTTATCCAGCCTACACAATTTCTCTGGCACTGCAATTGTGTCACAGTAATTCAGAGCAGCTAATACCTCCCCAAGCAATACACAGAGGTTCTCAAGCTTAAATTTAAAATTAGAAATCTCTGAATCAGGTCTCCCCGATTCAGAGAAGTCACCCACAGACTGAAGCTCTCCGTCCTCAGGTTCTGCATATTGTGACGCAGTATCAGACATGGCTCTTACAGCATCTACGCGCTCTGTATCTCGTCTAACCCCAGAGCTATCGCGCTTGCCTCTCAATTCAGGCAATCTGGATAATACCTCTGACAGGGTATTATTCATGATTGCAGCCATGTCCTGCAAAGTAATCGCTATGGGCGTCCCTGATGTACTTGGCGCCATATTAGCGTGCGTCCCTTGAGAGGGAGGCGAAGGGTCCGACACGTGGGGAGAGTTAGTCGGCATAACTTCCCCCTCGACAGACCCCTCTGGTGACAATTCTTTTATAGATAAAGACTGATCTTTACTGTTTAAGGTGAAATTAATACATTTAGTACACATTTTCCTATGGGGCTCCACCATGGCTTTTAAACATAATGAACAAGTATCCTCTGTTTCAGACATGTTTGTATAGACTAGCAATGAGACTAGCAAGCTTGGAAAACACTTTAAAGCAAGTTAACAAGCAATATAAAAAACGTTACTGTGCCTTTAAGAGAAACAAATTTTGACAAAATTTGAAATAACAGTGAAAATAGGCAGTTACACTAACAAAATTTTTACAGTGTATGTAACAAGTCAGCAGAGCATTGCACCCATTTGCAAATGGATGATTAACCCCTTAATAACAAAAACAGAATAATAAATGACAAAACCGTTTTTTAAACACAGTCACAACTGCCACAGTCTACTGTGATTGTTACCCTCCTCAAACACGACTTTGAAGCCTTTTGAGCCCTTCAGAGATGTCCTGGATCATGCAGGAAGAAGCTGAATGTCTCTGTCAGTATTTTTAGCTGCACAGAAAAGCACTAAAATAGGCCCTTCACACTCATATTGCAACAGTGGAAAGCCTCAGGAACTGTTACTAGGCAAAAATCAAACCAGCCATGTGGAAAAAAACTAGGCCCCAATAAGTTTTGTCACCAAACATATATAAAAACGATTAACATGCCAGCAAACGTTTTATATTACACTTTTATAAGAGTATGTATCTCTGTTAATAAGCCTGATACCAGTCGCTATCACTGCATTTAAGGCTTAACTTACATTAATCCGGTATCAGCAGCATTTTTCTAGCAAATTCCATCCCTAGAAATATATTAACTGCACATACCTTATTGCAGGAAAACCTGCACGCCATTCCCTCTCTGAAGTTACCTCACTCCTCAGAATATGTGAGAACAGCCATGGATCTTAGTTACTTCTGCTAAGATCATAGAAAATGCAGGCAGATTCTTCTTCTAAATACTGCCTGAGATAAACAGTACACTCCGGTACCATTTAAAATTACAACTTTTGATTAAAGTTAAAAAACTAACTATAATACACCACTCTCCTCTTACTACGTCCATCTTTGTTGAGAGTTGCAAGAGAATGACTGGGTATGGCAGTGAGGGGAGGAGCTATATAGCAGCTCTGCTGTGGGTGATCCTCTTGCAACTTCCTGTTGGGAAGGAGAATATCCCACAAGTAATGGATGATCCGTGGACTGGATACACTTAACAAGAGAAATATATTCTCTATTTCTAATCACTTATATACAAGAATTCAAATCTCATGCTTATTTACCAAAACGTTACTAAAAGAAAACATGGTCAACTCTATATGCATAACAGAAACAGAAGCAAACTTCAGTAACACAATACTATTTTATGGGGTACTCTAGAGTAAAAATATATTTTTATTTTTAAACAAATTCCTTTCTTTTATTGTGCTCCTGTGTCACTCCAGATAAGCAAACTGATATGAGCAAATGAGAAGTAAGTATACAGGTGTATTCTGAAATTATCATCTTAAACAGAATGGGGGTGTTAGTAATGCAACTTTGATTGACGTCTTTAAAAGTGTTAAAAACATAGTAAAAAATGAATTTTGTTTAAAAATAAAATGCTCTAGCTACATAAAACATTCTTTTTACACCAGAATGTCCCTTTAAAGGAATATGAAACCCAAAATGGCTCAGATAGTGCATTCAATTTTAAACAACGTTCTAATTTACTCAAGTTTTATTTGTTTTCTTGGTATCTTTGTTTGAAATGCAGGAACTTAAGCTCAGGAGCCTGCCCATTTCTGGAGCACTTTATGGCAGCAGCTTTGCAAGAATGTTATCCATTTGCAAGAGCACTATTTCCTGCCATGTAGTGTTCCAGAAACCTACGTAGTTCTCTCTTGAATGCCATAGGAACGAAGCAAATTTGATAATTGCAGTAAATTGGAAACTTTTAAAAGTTTTATGTTCTGTTGAACTACAAGAGAAAATGTTTGGGTCTCATATCCCGTTAATGATTACAAAAACTTACTTTGACTGTAAAATACTAGATTCAGTATCTTGTTAAAGGGACAGTTAACACCTTAAGATGTTAAATAGAAAATGTTTGTAGCAATCAAGATGTTAATTTGTTTTAAAAATGTTTCTAGATTTAGCTTTTATGTTATTCAACAGTGGATATTAAAGTCAGACTTATACAAAGACAACATAAATGTCTTTTTTTTACCAGGTATTTCCTGTCCCTTTAAGCAAGAATAAAATAAAAGTGTTATATACAATGTATTGCAGATTTACAGATGACTTTTCTTGTTCTCCAAACTAAATACAGTTCAGTGCAGGAGAAATTCAATCTCACTAACCACAGGAAGAAATTATGAACAACACTTCTATGAGGAAATTATGCACAAGAGGTTCTCAGTGGAGAAGGTGGACAAACAAGCAGAAAAACAATGTATAATGATCGTTTCGTAGCCAGCAATGTGCATCCAGTAAAGTAACTGCAATGAGCGAGCATAATGAACCAGATGGTCTCCATCTGCTGACAACTTATCAATTGGATACCTCTACCACAGGGAAATGAGTACTCCCACCTTTACTGTGTTGACGAGCTGCCCGTCTATGTAGAGCGCTGCTGTGCTGTTCTTTAGCATCCCTTTACTCATTACCAGCACCATGTGATGCCACTGCCCTTCCAATATAAGCTCACTGCAGCGGAACCGAGCACAGCAAGGCAGGATCTCATAGAAGGACGACTCCTCGCTGAAGTCATCCACTACAAAAACAAAAGACAAGTTATTTTAGCAATACAATAGTTACAAAATATGTATAAGTGTGTGTGTGTGGATACAGGGCCGGAAAATTCCACTAGTCCCAGGCAAGTAAGAAATTATTTAAAAACATAAAAATAAAATTGACATTTTCAAGTCTAACATTGGGTGGATTAGTAACCCCCCCAACCTAGTAACTTTTCTACCCTGGCTAGTAAACTATAGTAATATTTCTCCACCCCTGTGTGTGTGTGTGAGTGAGTGTGTATGTATGTATCATGTGTGTGTGTGTATATACATACATACAGAGAGAGAGAGAGAGAGAACAGAAGAAATTACACTCCCAGTGGGGGTTAGGAGAGAGAAGTAATAAAATGTTTCACTCTAAGTATTGGGCTTTGGTATACAGGCAGATATAACATAAAGAAGTGTGTGTAGAGAAAGTGTTAAAATAAGGAGACCCATTTAAATATTTTAATGGGTTGTGGCTTCAAAGAATACACCCTAAAGAGGCAATTTCTCATACATTTTGTATAACAAAACATTGAAAATACATTAAAGGGAAAAACTATTGTACAATACACTATCCCTTTAATTTGTACAGTATATTGCACATTTTGTCTTTGCATATCTCTGAATCAAAAAACGTATGAAAAAATAAAATAAAAATATTAATAAACTGCAAACTATTACAAGATAACTGTGCACTAGAAAAGGGACATTCCCATGTTTACCATAATTCTGAAGCAGTTCTTCTTTTGTGGACACCATTAGGGATTTGTCTTTTGCTGAGAGGACAACCGCCAGGCACACAAAATGTTGCTCAGAAGAGTTGGCCCGTCTTACTATGGTCAGAAGCCGGACAGGGTGGTTATTTGGGCTGGTGCTAAAATGCTCTATGCAAAACCAGGTTGAAAAGGTTAGCCCAGAAGGTGGGGGAAACAGACGTTCACCTGAATGAGAAAAATAAGTAAATAAATACAATTATTATATATACATTCTGATGATCTATTTTTATATACACAATGACCTGCACAATATACACTGGTTATCCTGTCCTAACAGGTCTGCTGGTACAGTAACATTTCAGCTACAAAAAAGGGGTGGGGAAGTTAATTTGGTTACATTATTTTTAAACTAATAACTAAAAAAAGTAAATAAATTATAGATTACTTATGTTACTGAAGGGACATAATACTTTAAATTAAAACACACATAAAAGCATATTCATTTTGAATAGGAGCATTTTCCCAAAATACTTTTATTATTACAAATAGTTCTAGCAAAAGTTCTAGCTGTTTCAGTGAAAGCTTTTTTTATTGGGAAGAAATTTTGATTGCTTTTTAAACATTAAAGGAATATGAAACCCACATTTTTTCTTTCATGATTCAGATAGAGCATGCAATTTTAAACAACTTCTAGTTTACTTCCTATTATAATTTTTTCTTTGTTCTCTTGGTATCTTTATTTGAAAAGAAGGAATATAAGCTAAGGAGCCGGTACACTTTTTGGTTCAGCACGTGGGTTGCGTTTGCTGATTGGTGGCTGCTTTTCAAATAAAGATACCAAGAAAAATTAATAATATGAGTAAATTAGAAAGTTGCTTAAAATTGCCTGCTCTATCTGAATCATGAAAGAAAAAAAAATGTGTTTCATATCCCTTTTATTAACAGAATCCAGGCTGTACAAACATTCACAATATTCTTACAAGATGCAGTACAGCATCTAAACAGAGTTAAACGTCAAAATTTGTAGAGGTAAATAAACAGAAGCTCTAAAATGTGGGTATGGTCATCCCTCTCAGACCACATCACATTTATCTTTAAGGTAAAGAGACATAATACTAAGGGGTCAATTTATCAAAGGCTTTGCCAGCCTTCGCCCCCTCCCCCTACAACTGGAGGTTCTCACAAGACAACCCGCAGTCTTTAATTATGAAGCAGCGGTCATCAGACCGCTGCTTCCCTAACCTCTTCGCCACCTCTTAGGTGGCGAATTTCAATCTCCCAGTTTCGTCCGATGGGGGAAATTGACAGCTCCTGCCCGCACGTCATTGGCTGTGTGAGGGCAGGGGGGCGTCTTTGCACAAGAGCGCAAAAACAAGATTTATGCTTACCTGATAAATCTATTTCTTTCCTGATATGGAGAGTCCAGAACGTCATCAATTACTAGTGGGAAATATCTCTCCTGGCCAGCAGGAGGAGGCAAAGAGCACCACAGCAAAGCTGTTAAAGGGACACTCAAGTCAAAAATAAACTTCATGATTCAGATACAGCATGCAATTTTAAACAACTTTCCAATTTACTTCAATTAACAAAATGTGCACAGTCTTTTTATATTTACACTTTTTGAGTCACCAACTCCTACTGAGCATGTGCAAGAATTCACTGCATATACGTATATGCATTTGTGATTGGCTGATGGCTGTCACATGATACAGGGGGAGTGGAAATAGACATAATTTTGCAATTTTTTTTTAACAAAAAACATAATTTATGCTTACCTGATAAATTTATTTCTCTTGTGGTGTATCCAGTCCACGGATCATCCATTACTTGTGAGATATTCTCCTTCCCAACAGGAAGTTGCAAGAGGACACCCACAGCAGAGCTGTCTACATAGTCCCTCCCCTAACAGCCATATCCAGTCATTCGACCGAAGACAAGCAGAGAAAGGAGAAACCATAGGGTGCAGTGGTGACTGTAGTTTAAAGTTAAAAAATACCTGCCTTAAAATGACAGGGCGGGCCGTGGACTGGATACACCACAAGAGAAATAAATTTATCAGGTAAGCATAAATTATGTTTTCTCTTGTAAGGTGTATCCAGTCCACGGATCATCCATTACTTGTGAGATACCAATACCAAAGCTAAAGTACACGGATGAAGGGAGGGACAAGGCAGGTACTTAAACGGAAGGTACCACTGCCTGTAAAACCTTTCTCCCAAAAATAGCCTCCGAAGAAGCAAAAATATCAAAATTTATAGAATTTTGAAAAGGTATGAAGCGAAGACCAAGTCGCCGCCTTGCAAATCTGTTCAACAGAAGCCTCATTTTTAAAAGCCCATGTGGAAGCCACAGCTCTAGTAGAATGAGCTGTAATCCTTTCAGGAGGCTGCTGGCCAGCAGTCTCATAAGCTAAGCGTATTATACTCCTTAGCCAAAAAGAAAGAGAAGTTGCCAAAGCCTTTTGGCCTCTCCTCTGTCCAGAGTAGACAACAAACTGGATCCATACTCTTAAAACTGGTGCTCCTTTTGGTATTAATAAAATAAGTGACATTAAACTATTTATTGATAATCCGTAATTCTAAGTATTGCAGTTTGTTTACTTGGTTTATAATGTTCCTTATTTTTAAGGTTTTGTATACTCTTAGGGCTTTAGTTTTAAACCTGATTGGTATTTTGGTGTAATCAGGAATTATCAACATGACAGTAATATCTCATTCATGTTTGGACTCGCAGGGAGCTGTTTGTCTGTGCCCCATTCAGTTTATGTATACCTTTTAGCATTTGACTTTTATACGGTACAACTTATTGGGATACATGACGGATTTTGCTCTCTGTGGGTAAAAGTTTATATGAATGTATTTATTATTTGTTGGTTTCACTGAATTTGGTTGGTACGATTTTATTAATTTTTAGTTCTTAATAATCTATATATATTCTCTAAATTCAGATTATTTAACTGTAGGCAACTAGTATTTCTTCTTTAAATATACTTTTTATGGCGAATGGAATGAGTTATCTTGCCCTCCAACTCTGAATATATCATCGTTATTAATGTGCAGACAAAGTATTAAAATCTTATATGAAAACATAGTCTAAGTATGAATAAGTGTATTTTTCTTTTATGATTTTTTCAAGTCTGTTTGTTATGTATAGTTTGATTTATTTTTCACATTGGATTGGTGTTTATTTGACAATGTTACTTTTGTTGTTCTTTTGTAATTAATTATGCAACAGGTGTGAAGGGCTTACATCTTAGTTTTAAGGAGCCCTTACACACCTGAATGTTAGCTCTGATGAAGTGCCCAATAGGGCAGGAAACGCGTCAGCGGTAGTCAGGTCTGTGTACTGTGCCTTTGTCTTTTTACTCACGGAGTCTAATAAAGGTGAAATTTTAAACGTATATCAACAGCCTTACTGCTCTTTCCATTATTGGGTTCTTTTTGGTCTCAACTAGAGGTGCTGAAAAATCTTTGTAGACAACAAACAAAGCAGATGTTTGACGAAAATCTTTAGTAGCTTGTAAATAATACTTTAAAGCACGAACCACGTCAAGATTGTGTAACAGATGTTCCTTCTTTGAAGAAGGATTAGGACACAATGATGGAACAACAATCTCCTGATTGATATTCTTATTAGATACCACCTTAGGTAAAAACCCAGGTTTGGTACGCAGAACTACCTTATCTGCATGGAAGATCAGATAAGGAGAATCACATTGTAAGGCAGATAACTCGGAAACTCTACGAGCCAAGGAAATAGCTACCAAAAAAAGAACTTTCCAAGATAAAAGTTTGATATCTATGGAATGAAGAGGTTCAAACGGAACCCCCTGAAGAACTTTAAGAACCAAATTTAAGCTCCAAGGTGGAGCAACAGGTTTAAACACAGGCTTGATTCTAACTAAAGCCTGACAAAATGCCTGAACGTCTGGAACATCCGCCAGACGCTTGTGCAAAAGAATAGACAGAGCAGAAATCTGTCCCTTTAAGGAACTAGCTGACAATCCTTTCTCCAATCCTTCTTGGAGAAAAGATAATATCCTGGGAATCCTGACCTTACTCCATGAGTAGCCCTTGGATTCACACCAATAAAGATATTTACGCCATATCTTATGATAGATTTTCCTGGTGACAGGCTTTCGTGCCTGAATTAAGGTATCAATGACTGACTCGGAGAAACCATGCTTTGATAAAATCAAGCGTTCAATCTCCAGGCAGTCAGCCTCAGAGAAATTAGATTTGGATGGTTGAAAGGGCCTTGAAGTAGAAGGTCCTGTCTTAGCGGCAGAGTCCATGGTGGAAAGGATGACATGTCCACCAGATTTGCATACCAAGTCCTGCGTGGCCACGCAGGCGCTATCAAGATCATTGATGCTCTCTCCTGCTTGATTTTGGCAATCAGACGAGGGAGCAGAGGAAACGGTGGAAACACATAAGCCAGGTTGAAGGACCAAGGCGCTGCTAGAGCATCTATCAGCGTTGCCTTGGGGTCCCTGGACCTGGATCCGTAACAAGGAAGTTTGGCGTTCTGGCGAGACGCCATGAGATCCAGTTCTGGTTTGCCTCAACGATGAATCAATTGTGCAAACACCTCCGGATGGAGTTCCCACTCCCCCGGATGAAAAGTCTGTCGACTTAGAAAATCCGCCTCCCAGTTCTCTACACCTGGGATATGGATAGCTGATAGGTGGCAAGAGTGAATCTCTGCCCAGCGAATTATCTTTGAGACTTCTAACATCGCTTGGGAACTCCTTGTTCCCCCTTGATGGTTGATGTAAGCCACAGTCGTGATGTTGTCCGACTGAAACCTGATGAACCTCATTGTCGCAAGTTGAGGCCAAGCCTGAAGAGCATTGAATATCGCTCTTAGTTCCAGAATGTTTATTGGAAGGAGTGTCTCCTCCTGAGTCCATGATCCCTGAGCCTTCAGGGAGTTCCAGACTGCTCCCCAGCCTAGAAGGCTGGCATCTGTCGTTACAATTGTCCAATCTGGCCTGCGAAAGGTCATTCCTTTGGACAGATGGACCCGATATAGCCACCAGAGAAGAGAATCCCTGGTCTCTTGATCCAGATTTAGTAGAGGGGACAAATCTGTGTAATTCCCATTCCACTGACTGAGCATGCATAGTTGCAGCGGTCTGAGATGTAGGCGTGCAAACGGCACTATGTCCATTGCCGCTACCATTAAGCCGATTACTTCCATACACTGAGCCACCGAAGGGCGAGAAGTGGAATAAAGAACACAGCAGGAATTTAGAAGTTTTGATAACCTGGACTCTGTCAGGTAAATCCTCATTTCTACAGAATCTATTAGAGTTCCCAGAAAGGAGACTCTTGTGAGAGGGGATAGAGAACTCTTTTCTTCGTTCACTTTCCACCCATGCGACCTCAGAAATGCCAGAACTATGTCCGTATGAGACTTGGCAATTTGAAAATTTGACGCCTGTATCAGAATGTCGTCTAAATAAGGGGCCACTGCTATGCCCCGCGGTCTTAGGACCGCCAGAAGTGACCCCAGAACCTTCGTAAAGATTCTTGGGGCTGTAGCTAACCCAAAGGGAAGAGCTACAAACTGGTAATGCCTGTTCAGGAAGGCAAACCTGAGAAACCGATGATGATCTTTGTGTATCGGAATGTGAAGATAAGCATCCTTTAAATCCACTGTAGTCATGTATTGACCCTCCTGGATCATAGGTAGGATGGTACGAATAGTCTCCATCTTGAATGATGGGACTCTGAGGAATTTGTTTAAGATCTTGAGATCTAAAATTGGTCTGAAGGTTCCCTCTTTTTTGGGAACCACAAACAGATTTGAGTAAAATCCCTGTCCTTGTTCCTCCTTTGGAACTGGATGGATCACTCCCATAACTAGGAGGTCTTGAACACAGTGTAAGAATGCCTCTCTCTTTATCTGGTTTGCAGATAATTGTGAAAGGTGAAATCTCCCTTTTGGAGGAGAAGCTCTGAAGTCCAGAAGATATCCCTGGGATACAATTTCCAACGCCCAGGGATCCTGGACATCTTTTGCCCAAGCCTGGGCGAAGAGCGAAAGTCTGCCCCCTACTAGATCCGTTACCGGATAGGGGGCTGATACTTCATGCTGTCTTAGGGGCAGCAGCAGGCTTTTTGGCCTGCTTACCTTTGTTCCAGGTCTGGTTAGGTCTCCAGACCGACTTGGACTGGGCAAAAGTTCCCTCCCGTTTTCCATTAGAGGAAGTTGATGCCGCACTCGCTTTGAAGTTTCGAAAGGCAAGAAAATTAGTCTGTTTGGCGCCCTTGATTTGGACCTATCCTGAGGAAGGGCATGACCTTTTCCTCCAGTGATATCAGAAATGATCTCCTTCAAACCAGGCCCGAATAGGGTTTGCCCCTTGAAGGGAATGTTAAGCAGCTTAGACTTTGAAGTAACGTCAGCTGACCATGATTTAAGCCATAGCGCCCTGCGCGCTTGAATAGCAAAACCAGAATTTTTAGCCGTTAGTTTAGTCAAATGAACAATGGCATCAGAAACAAAAGAATTGGCTAGCTTAAGTGCTCTAAGCTTGTCAAGTATGTCATCCAATGGGGTCTCTACCTGTAAAGCCTCTTCCAGAGACCCAAACCAGAAAGCAGCACCAGCAGTGACAGGGGCAATGCATGCAAGGGGCTGTAGAATAAAACCTTGTTGAATAAACATTTTCTTAAGGTAACCCTCTAATTTTTTATCCATTGGATCTGAGAAAGCACAACTGTCCTCGACAGGGATAGTAGTACGCTTATCTAGGGTAGAAACTGCTCCCTCCACCTTAGGGACTGTCTGCCATAAGTCCCGTGTGGTGGCATCTATTGCAAACATTTTCTTAAAAATAGGAGGGGGAGAGAACGGTACACCTGGTCTATCCCATTCCTTAGTAATAATTTCTGTAAACCTTTTAGGTATTGGAAAAACATCAGTGCACACCGGCACTGCATAGTATTTGTCCAATCTACACAATTTTTCTGGCACTGCAATTGTATCACAGTCATTCAGAGCAGCTAAAACCTCCCTGAGCAACACGCGGAGGTGTTCAAGCTTAAATTTAAATGTAGACATATCAGAATCAGGTTGAATCTTTTTCCCTGAGTCAGAAACATCACCCACAGAAAGAAGCTCTCCTTCCTCAGCTTCTGTATATTGTGAGGGAGTATCAGACATAGCTCTTAAAGCGTCAGTATGCTCTGTATTTCTTCTAACTGCAGAGCTATCTCGCTTTCTCCTAAACCCAGGTAGTCTGGATAATACCGCTGACAGTGTATTATCCATGACCGCCGCCATGTCTTGTAAAGTAAACGCTATGAGCGCACTAGATGTACTTGGCGCCATTAGAGCGTGAGTCCCTTGAGCGGGAGTCAAAGGGTCTGACATGTGGGGCGAGTTAGTCGGCATAACTTCCCCCTCGTCAGATTCCTCTGGTGATACATTTTTTAAAGACAGAATATGATCTTTATTACTTAAAGTGAAATCAGTACATTTGGTACACATTCTAAGAAGGGGTTCCACCATGGCTTCTAAACATAATGAACAAGGAGTTTCCTCTATGTCAGACATGTTTAAACAGACTAGCAATGAGACCAGCAAGCTTGGAAAACACTTTAAATCAAGTTAACAAGCAAAAAATAAAAACTGTACTGTGCCTTTAAGAGAAACAAATTTTGTCAGAATTTGAAAAACAGTGGAAAAAAAGCAGGAAATCAAACAAAATGTTTACAGTGTGTATAATAAGCTAACAGAGCATTGCACCCACTTGCAAATGGTTGATTAACCCCTTAGTTCAAAAAACGGATCAAAAAAACAACGATAGAGACGTTTTTTAACAGTCACAACAACTGCCACAGCCTTGCTGTGGGCCTACCTTCCCCAACAAACGATTTTGGACAGCCTAAGAGCCCTTTAGAGAGGTCCTATAGCATTCAGGGGACTCCTGGAGGAAGCTGGATGTCTCAGTCTGTAAAAGTTACTGCGCAATAAAGCGCTAAATTAGGCCCCTCCCACTCATATTAAAACAGTGGAAAGCCTCAGGAAACTGTCTCTAGGCAAATTTAAGCCAGCCATGTGGAAAAAAACTAGACCCCAATAAAGTTTTATCACCAAAGTATATATAAAAACGTTTAAACATGCCAGCAAACGTTTTATATTGTAAATCTATAAGAGTATTACCTCTGAAAGTAAGCATACCAGTCGCTATTAAATCACTGTATTCAGGCTTACCTTACATAAATCTGGTATCAGCAGCATTTTCTAGCATTTACATCTCTAGAAAATTTTTTAACTGCACATACCTCATAGCAGGATAACCTGCACGCCATTCCCCAGCTGAAGTTACCTCTCTCTTCAGTTATGTGTGAGAACAGCAATGGATCTTAGTTACAACCTGCTAAGATCATAGAAATCACAGGCAGAATCTTCTTCTTTTTCTGCCTGGGACAAAATAGTACAACTCCGGTACCATTTGAAAATAACAAACTTTTGATTGAAGAAAAAAACAACCATGTTTTACCACTTCTCTCTTACTACCTCCATGCTTGTTTAGAGTTGCAAGAGAATGACTGGATATGGCAGTTAGGGGAGGAGCTATATAGCAGCTCCGCTGTGGGTGATCCTCTTGCAACTTCCTGTTGGGAAGGAGAATATCACACAAGTAATGGATGATCCGTGGACTGGATACACCTTACAAGAGAAATCTACTACTCATTTGAAGTTCAGACTAAGTGCTATTGCATTGTCTTCTTATCATGCATTTGTTGATTATACAAATCTACAGTGTTGACTGGTCCTTTAAGTGTCACTTAAAAACCCACAATCCCCAGTCATTCGACCAAAGGAAAATGGAAACAAGGAATAACACCAGGTGTAGAGGTGCCTGAGTTGTAGTCAAAAAATAACTGTCTTAAATTAAAGGGAGGGGTCATGGACCATATCCGGAAAGAAATAGATTTATCAGGTAAGCATAAATCTTGTTTTCTTTCCTAAGTTATGGAGAGTCCACAACGTCATCAATTACTAGTGGGAACCAATACCCAAGCAAAAGGACACAGAGGACTAGGGAGGGGTAACAAGACAGGCAGAACTAAACAGAAGGCACCACCGCTTGAAGAACCTTTCTCCCAAAAGAAGCCTCAGCAGAGGCAAAAGTATCAAATTTGGAAAATTTGGAAAGTATGCAGAGAGGACCAAGTTGCTGCCTTGAAAATCTGTTCCACAGAAGCTTAATTTCTGAAAACTCAAGAAGAGACAGCCCTCGTGGAATAAGCCGTAATTCTCTCAGGAGGCTGCTGACCAGCAGTCTCATAAGCAAACCGTATAATACTTCTCAACCAGAGAGAAAGAGAAGTGATAGTCACTTTCTGACCTTTACGCTTTCCAGAGAAATAAACAAACAGGGCAGAAGACTGACGAAAATCCTTAGTCACCTGTAGGTAGAATTTCAGAGGATGCACAACATCCAAATTCTGCAACAAACGTTCCTTTTGAGAAGAAGGATTAGGACATAGACCCTTCAGAGAACTGACTGACAATCCCTTCTCCAAACCTTCCTGGAGAAAAGACAAAATTCTAGGAATCCTAATCCAAGAGTGTCCCTTGGATTTGCACTAATAAAGGAATTTACGCCATACCTTATGGTAAATATTTCTAGTAACAGGCTTGCGAGCCTGAATCATGGTCTCAATGACCGACTCAGAAAAACCACGCTTAGACAAAACTATCGCCTAGATTTAGAGTTTTGTCGGTAAAGACCCGCGTAGCTAACGCAGATTTTTTTCCTACCGCTGCTCCCAAACAACGCTGGTATTTAGAGTTGTCTGAAGGGCTGCGTTAGGCTCCAAAAAGGGTGCGTCTGCCGGTCCGGATGTCCTCTTCTGCCCGGATAGGATGAAGACTTCTGCCGGTCTGGATGTCCTCTTCTGCCCCATCGGATGAAGACTTCGGCCCAGCTGGGTGAACACGACTCAAGGTAGGGAGATCTTCAGGGGGGTAGTGTTAGGTTTATTTAAGGGGGGTTTGGGTTAGAGTAGGGGTATGTGGGTGGTGGGTTTTAATGTTGGGGGGGTTGTATTTTTTTTTTACAGGCATAAGAGCTGATTACTTTGGGGCATGCCCCGCAAAAAGCCCTTTTAAGGGCTGGTAAAAGAGCTGGTTACTTTTTAATTTAGAATAGGGTAGGGACCTTTATTATTTTGGGGGGCTTTTTTTATTTTATTAGGGGGCTTAGAGTAGGTGAAATTAGTTTAAAATTCTTGTAATATTTTTTTATTTTCTGTAATTTAGTGGGGTTTTTTTGTAATTTAGTTTAGTTTATTTAATTGTAGGTAACTGTAGGTAATTTATTTAATTAATTTATTGATAGTGTAGTGTTAGGTTTAATTGTAACTTAGGTTAGGATTTATTTTACAGGTAATTTTGTAATTATTTTAACTAGGTAGCTATTAAATAGTAAATAACTATTTAATAGCTATTGTACCTACTTAAAATAAATACAAAGTTGCCTGTAAAATAAATATAAATTCTAAAGTAGCTACAATATAATTATTCGTTATATTGTAGCTATATTAGGGTTTATTTTACAGGTAAGTATTTAGTTTTAAATAGGAATACTTTAGTTAATAAGATTTAATTTATATCGTTAGATTAAAATTATATTTAATTTAGGGAGGTGTTAGGGTTAGACTTAGCTTTAGGGGTTAATACATTTGTTATAGTAGCGGCGAGGTCCGGTCAGCAGATTAGGTGTTAATACTTGAAGTTAGGTGGCGGCGATGTTAGGGAGGGCAGATTAGGGGTTAATACAATTTATTATAGTGTTTGTGAGGCGGGAGTGCGGCGGTTTAGGGGTTAATACATTTATTATAGTGGCGGCAAGGTACGGTCGGCAGATGAGGGGTTAATAAGTGTAGTTAGGTAGCGGCGACGTGGGGGGGCAGATGAGGGGTTAATACATATTATGTAGGTGTCGGCGATGTTAGGGGCAGCAGATTAGGGGTTCATAGGGATAATGTAGGTGGCGGCGGTGTGCAGATTAGGGGTTAAATATATTTATTATAGTGGCGGCGATAAGGGGGGACCTCGGTTTAGGGGTACATAGGTAGTTTATGGGTGTTAGTGTACTTTAGAGCACAGTAGTTAAGAGCTTTATAAACCGGCGTTAGCCCATAAAGCTCTTAACTACTGACTTTTTTGGCGTTAGGAGTCTTGTCGGTAGAGGGTTTACCGCTCACTTCAGCCAAGACTCTAAATACCAGCGTTAGGAAGATCCCAATGAAAAGATAGGATACGCAATTAGCGTAAGGGCATCTGCGGTATGGAAAAGTCGCGGCTTGAAAATGAGCGTTAGAACCTTTCCTGCCTGACTCTAAATACCAGCGGGCGGCCAAAAGCAGCGTTAAGAGCCCTTAACGCTGCTTTTGACGGCTAACGCAGAACTCTAAATCTAGGTGTAAGCGTTCAATCTCCATGCAGTCAGCTTCAGAGAAACAAGATTTGGATGAAAGAATGGACCCTGAGTTAGAAGGTCCTTCCTCAGAGGCAGCCTCCAAGGTGGAAGAGATGACATCTTCACTAGGTCTGCATACCAGATCCCGCGAGGCCCACAGGGGCTATTAGAATAACCGATGCTCTCTCCTGTTTGATACAAGCAATAACTTGTGGAAGGAGAGCAAACAGGGGAAACAGATACGCCAGACTGAAATCCCAAGGAACCGCCAGAGCATCTATTAGGGTGGCCTGCGGATCTCTTGACCTTGAACCGTACATTGGAAGCTTTGCTTTCTGCCGAGACGCTATGAGATCCAACTCCGGCATCCCCCACTTGAGGGTTAACCTGGAGAACACCTCCGGATGGAGAGCCCACTCCCCGGGATGAAAAGTTTGTCTGCTAAGGAAGTCCGCATCCCAGTTGCCCACACCTGAAATGTGGATGGCAGAAAGACAGCAATTGTGAGCTTCCGCCCACTGAACAATTCGAGCCACCTCCTTCATTGCTAAGGAACTCTGAGTTCCACCCTGGTGGTTTTCATGGCTAAGGAACTCTGAGTTCCTCCCTGGTGGTTGATGTAAGCCACTGAGGTGATATTGTCCCACTGGAACCTGATAAACTGGGCTAAAGACAACTGAGCCCAAGACATCAAGGCATTGTAAATCACTCTCAACTCCAAGATGTTTATGGGGAGAGCCAACTCCTCCCGAGTCCATAGTCCCTTCCACTTTAGCGAGTCCCAGACTGCTCCCCAGCCCAGCAGGCTGGCGTCCGTTCTCACAATCACCCAGGAAGGTCTGCGGAAGCAAGTACCCTGAGACAGATGCTCCTGAGAAAGCCACCACGGGAGGGAGTCTCTTGTCGCCTGATCTAGATCTATCCTCTGAGAGAGATCCGAATGGTCCCCGTTTCATTGTCTGAGCATGCATAACTGCAGAGCTCTCAAATGGAATTGAGCAAAGGGAATGATGACCATGGAAGTGACCATCAGACCAATTGCCTCTATACATTAAGCCACTGATGGCCGAACAGTAGACTGCAGAGAGAGGTAAGAGGAGAGAATCTTGGATTTTCTGACTTCTGTCAGAAATATTCTTATAGATAGGGAATCTAATATGGTCCCTAAGAAAATTACCCTTGTAGCTGGAACAAGGGAACTCTTTTCCAGATTAACTTTCCATCCGTGGGAACGTAGAAAAGACAACACAATCTCTGTATGGCAGTCTGATTGTTGAAAAGATTGCGCCTGAACCAATATGTTGTCTAGGTATGGCGCTACTGCAATTCCCCGAGACCTGATCACTGCCTAGAGAGCTGCCAAAACTTTTGAGAAAATTCTGGGAGCTGTGGCAAGGCCAAACGAAGAGCTACAAACTGAAAGTGTTTGTCTAGAAAGGCAAATTTCAGGAACTTGTGATGATCCCTGTGGATAGGAACATGAAGATACACATCCTTTAGGTCTATGGGCGTCATGAACTGACCCTCTTAGACCAAAGGCAGAATGAAACGAATGGTTTCCATTTTGAAGGATGGTACCCTGAGAAACTTGTTGAGACACTTTAGGTCTAGAATAGGGCGAAAAGTTCCCTCCTTTTTGGGAACCACAAACAGATTTGAATAAAATCCTAGACCCTGTTCTCTTACTGGAACTATCACTCCCAGGGAAGAAAGATCCCGAACGCAATTCAAGAATGCCTCTCTTTTTATCTGGTCTGCAGATAATCTTGAGAGGTGGAACCTGCCTCTGGGAGGAAAAGTCTTGAATTTTATTTTGTAACCCTGAGATACTATGTCCACAGCCCAAGGATCTGGGACATCTCGTATCCATGCTTGATAAAAAAGAGAAAGTCTGCCTCCCACTTGATCCGATCCCGGATCGGGGACAAACCCTTCATGTCGATTTAGACTCAGCTGCAGGATTCTAAAATTGCTTCCCCTTGTTCCAAGACTGATTGGGTTTCCAAGAAGACTTGGAATGATCCTGTTTAGAAGAGGAAGAGTAAAACTTTCCTTTGAAGTTACGAAAAGAACGAAAATTACTCCGACGCCCCTTAGGTCTATTCTTCTTGTCTTCTGGTAGGAAAGATCCTTTTCCACCCGTAATATCAGAAATTATTACTGCCAGATCCAGGTCCAAACAAGGTCTTACCTTTGTAAGGAAGCACCAGAAGCTTGGACTTAGAGGTAACATCAGCTGACCAAGATTTCAGCCACAATGCCCTGCGAGCTAGCACAGAGAAGCCATATATCTTGGCTCCCAGTTTGATAATATGCATGGTAGCATCTGAAATAAAGGCGTTGGCTAACTTGAGAGCCTTAATCCTATCTTGGATCTCCTCCAAGGGAGTCTCTACCTGAAGAGAATAAGACAAGGCATCATACCAATAGGATGCCACACTTGAAACAGTGGCAATACAAACTGCAGGTTGCCATTGAAGACCTTGATGAACATACATCTTCTTCTAAAAAGCCTCCAGCTTTTTGTCCATTGGATCCTTAAAAGAGCAGCTATCCTCTATAGGAATAGTGGTTCTCTTAGCCAGAGTAGAAATGGCCCCATCTACTTCAGGCACCATATGCCATGAATCTTTAATGGAGTAAGCGATAGGAAACATCTACTTAAACAAGAGACAGGGAAAAAGGTATCCCCGGCTTCTCCCATTCCTGTGCAATAATCTCTGTTGCACGGTCTGGAACAGGAAAAACTTCCACAGTGGAAGAAACATCAAAGTATTTATTAAGTTTACTAGATTTCTTAGGGTTGACAATGACAGGAGTCGTCTAAAGTAGCCAAAACCTCAAAGTCGTCCAAAGTAGCCAAAACATCAAAGTATTTATTAAGTCTACTAGATTTCTTAGGGTTTACAATGACAGGCGTCGTCCAAAGTAGCCAAAACCTCCTTTAACAAAACATGAAGGTGTTCAAGCTTCAGATGAAGGAATTATACTGTCTGAATATGAGATTTCACCCTCAGAAGCTACCGACGTATCCTCCTCAGACTTATGAGAGAGAGCAACCTGAGCAGAAGAAGATGGAACAGAAACCTTACTATAAGAATCTCTAATTTTCCTCTTGCGTTTTCCCTGAAGCATAGGAAAAGCAGATAATTGCTGCAGATACAGCTGAAGATACCTGAGCAGCAAAATTTGCAGGCAAATAAACTCCTCCAGGAGATTGAGAGGAACCACAGGGCACTGCATGTGACGCCATTAAGGCTTGGGACATTTAAGGAGCATGCTGTAGCAATGCCTGAACAGCATCATCATGGGAGACATTAGGTTAAGAGGGCAACAGTCTGCTTTTATTTTCAATAGTTTTGGTTAAACAGGCAGAACAAAATTGCAAGGGCAACACAATTTGTGCCTCAAGCAAGCATTTACCAAAAGACTTTAAATGCAGAGCAAGTAACACTAACAAAACAAAAAAAAAAACTTTTACGAAATCCCTCAATAGCAACCTCTCCACCTCATCCTTGACTGAGGCACTTACCTGCCCATTTGCAAAAGACGAAATGTCAAAAAGAATGCAGAGCTCAGTTGCACTCGTACACCCCAGCCAATAACGCTCCTGTAACTGAGAAAGCGCGTCACATAACCGAAAGGGATAGATTGCGCCGCTTAAGGGCGCGAAAGAAAAGCCGGCAAAGTGAAAAGAAAACGGACGTCAGCAGTCAGTCAAATCAATACCGAAGCAATAACGCCTATACTGCAATATTACAATCTTACTCAGCAGTCAAATTGTACACAAAACACCCACACAGAGTCCCCTTTGCCTTAAAAAATATAAATTATGCTTACCTGATAATTTCCTTTTCTTCTGATGGAAAGAGTCCACAGCTGCATTCATTACTTTTGGGAATTAAGAACCTGGCCACCAGGAGGAGGCAAAGACACCCCAGCCAAAGGCTTAAATACTCCTCCCACTCCCCTAGTCATTCTTCCGAGGAACAAGGAACAGTAGAAGAAATATCAGGGTGAAAGGTGCCAGAAGAATAATAAGGACGCCCCACCTAAAATTATGAGTGGGGAGCTGTGGACTCTTTCCATCAGAAGAAAAGGAAATTATCAGGTAAGTATAATTTATGTTTTTCTTCTTAAATGGAAAGAGTCCACAGCTGCATTCATTACTTTTGGGAAAACAATACCCAAGCTATAGAGGACACTGAAGACGGGACGGGAGGGTACAATAGGAGGCCCATACTAAGGGCATCAGGCCTGAACCTTTACCCAATAAAAAACCCTGCTTCGTCCGAAGCTGAGAAAATTTTTTAAGGGGAAAAAGCCCCAAAGACACTGACGCACAGTCAGTCCAGAAGCCAAACTAGAGACCGCAAATGGACTCGACTGAGCCAACAGTCCTCCAGGAGACACCGTCGCCCAACAGACGGTCCCCCACCGCTCATCCTCCACAAATGAAGGCGACACTAGCCGAAACCCCCAAGGGGACAAGGCAAAGGAGAACCAAGGAAACCGCAAGGTCCCCTAATACAAAAAGGAACACCTCCACAAGTGAGCCCAGACAAGGGAAGGATGCCACGCCTATATCAAGCGAAATCCGGGATAAGACCGGGCACAGAGACAGAAAAGACGTCTCTCCAACATCCTGCAAGCACGGAATGCCACTGAAGAGGCAAAGTCCTCCCAGTGTCTGACCATAGAATACCAAAACATTTACCATGCAAAAATGTGTAATACACCCAGGTGAAAAACCCCAAGTTTGAGAACACAGAGTGCTAACAGGACGATACAGAGGGTACTTGCGAGGAAGAAGAAGCAGTCAAGCAAGAAACAGACCGCAAAAGCAACCCCCAGACAGAGGGCACGCTCCAGGCAACCGAAGTCGCCGGACCTACACACAGGTCCCTAAAAAGGGGGACACCAAACCTCAATCGAGGCCCCCGAGAAGGAGGAATACCCTCAGAACACGAAAGAAGAGTAAATCCTATTCTGAAATCAATGGAGCAAGTTGAAAGGAAAATCTATACCCTAGCAGACTGAGCTAACAGGATAGACTCAACAAGGCTCACACATCCAGAGGAGACTGCGCCTGAATGCAGCACCCTAGACCGTTCGGCCATCCTGACCTGCAGACCCACTCCCAGCTGGACCAACCCAGCCACAGGAATCCAAGACAGGGGAACAAAAGAATCCTGAAACAGGTACAGGAACGAGCGCAAGGATAGCACAGCCATCCCCACAGAGTACAAGTACAACCCAACTCTGAAAACAGACAGCAAGGCCATAGACCTAAGGATCTATCAAAATAAAGGCCCAACAAGTCTGACTTGGAGCCAGCAAGACCCCAGGGGGAACCCACCCCACCTTTTCGCCTCCCATCCAGGAGAAACCCCAAGCAAGGACTATCTCCATAGGGAGAAGAATATCCCTAAGGAAAGGGATGATGCCGGAAGGGCAACAATTGTACTCAAGGCCCGAAATCACTGGCTAATGGGAAGAGAAATTCCCAACACAGATGTCCTAGAAAAAGACCCCCCTACAAGTAGCTTGCAAAGCAGAGGCACAGCCAACCCATTCGCCTGCAGAGCAGGGAATCCACGGGAACACTGGCAAGCTGACCAAGGGAATGCAACCCTAAGGCGCACCAGAAAATTTACATCCAGCGCCAGCAGTTGGGTATGAACCAACAACCCTTGAGGTGCAAGCCACACCGCTAGCCACCAGATGATGGTGGCAAAGAGTAAAAAATACTCCGAAAACCTGCCAACCATGACCAGGTTAGGTAGATGGACCAGGGACATAGCCCAAGTTCCCACTACCGTGGAACACCCCGACCAGCACTGAGATCCAAGATTCCCAAACCACCCAAGACTGGGTCAGGAAAAAGGGCAAGCGAAGCTTCAGAAACCGGAAGTCTCAGGGAGAAAAACAGGTCCGGGCACCTAATAGTTCAGGCAAACCTTACCCTAGAACTAAACACCCCAGCTGGCCAAAAAGCCAGACACAAGGGATACGGATGCCTATCCAGAGAATCCGGATAGCGAGAGAACTCAAAAGCCCCGACCAAAGGAAGGAACCACCCCTAGCTAAAGTCCAATGCTCCAAGGAGCAAGGCTAGAAGTCGTATGAAGATACTTCTCAGAACCTCAGGACAACCAAGGGATACCTCGAGGTAAAAAAAAAATCCTATTAGCAGGACTAGTCTCCCTATCACCTCCGCACAAGCAGAGGACACAAGAAAGAGAAAGGCACTAAGCCTACCCAGCTTCAGAAAATCCTGAGCTAAACAAAGTCCCCGCAGGGAACAACCATCACCCGGAAACACAGATCCCTCAAAGGAGATCCAACTCACCCGGAGACAATGGAAGAAGACCCAAAGGTCTCTCTCTTATAACTCAGATAGACAGTACCCGTTAAAGAGTAAGAGCTGTATCTAGATACACTATAAACAGCTCACGCGTACACCTGCAAGGTGTCAAGAGCTGCAACTGGTTTCAAACTGAAAACCCTCCGCATGCTAGACAGCTATCCTGTACAAGCTGTTGGATCAAGCCAAAAAGGACAAATCCAGAGGCCTAAAAAATGAAGGCCAAAACGCTCAACTGCGGTAAGGGGTGTGAAGCCCTCCAATCCTCCACCACAAGAAGGAGGAAAACTCTAAGTACTGATAAAATCAGATGTCAGATAGAATGACGCAGCGGAAAAACTCCCCTGCCCAGCCATCTATGACTGAAGGCTATAAGGACTGAAACAATCCTTCCTGCCTCACGGACCCACAGGTCCTCTCGAATGCTTAGTTGAGCATGAAAAACAATGATAACCTGAGCCCTTGGCGCTTCTACCGAACCAGCCGAGCAGAACAGCGCCACGTGTCTGAACTGCTGCAAGACCGAACGAAACCGACAGGACCAGCCTGCACCTAGGGCCCTAACCAGCACGCTGCATAAATTCTCCCTCATAGGAGAAAAAACAGAAAACAGACATCTTTAACATAGGACTAACATGTCCAAAACAACTTCTGAAGTAGTAACAAAGAGTAGCAATCCCAGAAGGTTCCCGAAGGAAACAAAAACAAATCAAAGACATCCCATCGGATATAAATAAAATATAAGGCAACCCGGAGGTTATCGCCCAAAAAGACACAGGATTACCCGCAGGACCAGCCAAATGGAGCCTTACCTTTCAAAAACTGTGAAAGATCTCAGACAAATGACAATCAGGAGATTACTTCATCCCCACAAGTCTGGTAACGATAGGGTCATTCAATAACTGAAAAACATGTCTAAGCAATACCCGAAGGCGCACAATCCTGTAACGAAAGGCACAACACTAAGGGACAGTTACACCCGCGGGGAACTGTAGAGGCCCTCCCCAAGGAGGAAGGCCCGGGACAATAGGGCACAAGCACATTCTCAAAGAAACGTCTGGTCTCTGCAGACGAACAATCGCCAACAATATGTGGAAGCGAAAACGTGCTGCAACCTCCGGGGGGAACACGCCACCCTGCATGGAGGGATCAAACTGTGTTACCCGCATGTGTAGAAGTATGAAGGTAGGGAACTCGTCTCTCGGAGGACAGGACCCCCAGAGGCGGATGGCTCAGCAGTCCCTTGATTCCCCGAGCCCGAGGAACCAGGCACTCTGAAATGGCATACGGAACAAAACTGGTTGACATGTGTCAACGAGGCCAATCCAGATTCATCACTGGACACAGAATCTGAAATCAAAATAGTCTCGGTATCAGAATCCTCTCAGCATCAGAATCCTCCATAACTGGATAGAGGAAATATCAATATGGACTAAAGTATGAAAACAAAAACGGCACCTGACACCCACAATGGCTGGGACGCTCACCACCTCCTATGACCAGACCCCTGCGGACTAGAATATCTCCTTTGCCACACAGTCAGGAATGCGGAAATGGGGAACGGAACCACGCCCGAACACAAGGTTAACCGAATAGTCCAAAAAATCGCGTCCAACCAAAAGGCTTTGTCACTTCCAAAAGCCTCAAAGTTCCAACCACGAGCCCATAAACATCACACATAAGCAGGTTGAATCACATAACAAACATGATTATAAACCCCCCTGTTCAATAACCCCCCTCAGGAGATATTAACCCTCGATTCCAAGATACTAACAGAGACTCACTGAGACCCTTATGTCATATAGTTAGACCCGCAAAGGTGTGTAACCTCTCGGGAAAACATTCACATTACAGTACATTGACGATAAAGTAAAATGAAACAATCTTACCGGAATCTACGCCGTGGAACAGGAACACGGACTTTCAAGTGTGACGTATAGTGGCATTGCCTCCTCCATGGACTCGAGAGAAGAAAGCAGGCAGCGGAGCGAAGTTAGACAACGCCGATTGCTTGAGGAGCTGTTAATATGAGTGGGGATGGTTTCGCAGAAAGACTCTCCCTGCATCTCCGGACTCTAACTTTCATCCAAGCCCTTACTGAGAGACTGACAGGACTATTTAAAACTCCTGTCCCATGACAAAGAGTACTACCCTCTATAAGAGACAAAAAGTAAAAATTAAAAAATTCGACACGTCTCTGCCAACCTTCTGGGATGAAAGGCAAAGAATGACTGGGGTATGAGGGGAGTGGGAGGAGTATTTAAGCATTTGGCTGGGGTGTCTCTGCCTCCTCCTGGTGGCCAGGTTCTTATTTCCCAAAAGTAATGAATGCAGCTGGGGACTCTTTCCATTTAAGAAGAAGAAATACTAAAGACCCACAGGGAAAAAAAATAAAAATTAAGAGCCAAAATTAGAAGTGAACCCCTTCATGACATAAAAAAGTTAACTCCTCAGTCTCCAAAAACACATGCAATAAAAAAGTGCCTGCCACCTGCCTAAATCAAATCCTCATCCAGGATTAATTAAGTCCCAATAAATGAAGCAGGGAACATACTTAGTGCAAGTCTCCTAACCTAGAAGGCAAATAGCACTTACCTGCATCTAGCTGTCCGGCTTACAAAACCATGAAACGACACATACTCCTTACAGAAGCCTGTAGAAAAGAGAAAGAACAGAGTAAACTTACTCTGGCTTTCTATACCATGGGCAGCAAAATGTTAGGAAAGCGCACCAAGGCCCACCTTGCAAGTTCCTAACTGCTTTAAAGCCACCACTACTCTACTATAGAGATTTGACATGGAGTACAGCTAGACCCAAAAGTTACTTGAAGCGAAAGAATCCAATTTTCTTCAGACACCAAAACTTCACCTCCTCCATTGACAGAGGCAAAGAGAATGACTGGGGATTGTGGGTACGAGAATGACACTCAACAGCTTTGCTGTGGTGCTCTTTGTCTCCTCCTGCTGGCCAGGAGAGATATTTCCCACAAGTAATTGATGACATAATGGACTCTCCATATCTTAGGAAAGAAATTGCATTCTGTGCAATGCTGAATTCCGACAGCAGAATTCAGCCCGCCAGAGGGGAGCTGAGGCGGACATACTAGCTTGATAAATCGACCCCTAAGAGGACATCAGGGTTAGAGCCACCAATCTACCTACAAGCTATTCATAATAGGGTCACAAAATATTTCCGTGATCATGTATCATTTTAATTGTCCACCTTTAAATGGTTTCTAATGTCTAGACAAAATGACACACTGTTTTGAGTGTCTTCTCCAGATCACACTATGGATAATCATTTTCACACTGTAGGGTGCGGATACAACAACATTCTGGCATTTTTTATTACTATTGTTGTTTATTTAATTTTTAAATAAACAACTAAAATTTAATTCAGAAAAAATATTGGGGGAAGGCGTATTCTAGTTATCCCCATGAGAAAAAATGGACATGTGCATTCTACCAACTCAACGGAAATTAGAGCTGATCTTCAAAATGTTCCAGGGCTGCTTTTTATTCCCAATCCAGCACTAATAGAACATATACTGTGTCATGATTCAGTTTGCGACATTGCTGAGGAACACATGCAATCACCGTTTGAATGAGGATGCATGGAGCATATGTGCATATGCTTTGTATGCAGGAAAAGGTATCAATGAAACAATGATAACTCAATCCTTTTTGTTTGCCAATACATGTGTATTGGAAAAATGCTTATTTTCAAAACTGGAATGGATTTAGGTGCATTTCAGTTTTGAGTTGTATGTTACTTTAAAGGGACACTGTAAGCAAAAACAAAGTTAGCAAAAATCGTTTAAACGTTTAGAAACAATTTTTTTTTAATGCACTTCTGTTTTTAAATATCTACCTTTTAGCCGCAATTTACATTTTATTTTTCATTGGTTTCCAAACCCACTCCGTGGGTACTGTTGCAGGTTGTCCATTCCGGGATGACAACCTCTGTTGGAATATGGCGGCACTTAGCCGCAATGCGCATGCACAAGCTCTATCCCCGTCCTTGAAGACGTCACTCAATGGATGTCTCTGCCGAGAGTAGGAGAGCCGCTCTAATACGCATGCATTTTTTATTACTTTGTGGGTAATTTCGGCACCAGGGAGAGCAATTACACATGTGCGAATTAATCTAACTAAATGCGCTTGCGCAGAGTGATAAAATCGTCATATAATATATTCATGAAATCTAGATACTATTGGACATTTATTTAGAGCATGTACGGCCTATATTTGGGGGTTGGATGTTGTGACATCACCAAAAATTAAAACTATATTTTATAACGATATACAGCATTGTTTTATTCAAAAAGTAGGTACATTATGTTATATTTAGGTATGGTATAAGATATGTGTGGTCAGTTTGTGTGTGGGGGGGGGAGTTAGTAATCCTTTAACTTATTTAGAAATGCGTATATATTTTCTGCTTTGAAAAAAAAAATGGTGTATCTCTGAATCGATTTGCCTTACCTGTTCCTATGCCACTGAGAACAGCTCCGTCAATAAGACCTGTAGTGACAGCATTACTGGTAGGGGCATTATGAGGTGCCAAACTTGGCAAGAAAAGGCATCTACAAAACAAAATGAAAAAATATGAGTCCTACTGCATTAATAACCATACTCTCACAGGCTATGAGAAAATACACTGCATGGCAAGTCAAAAGTCCACAAGCGCATACTGTGTATTTTCAACAAATTTGGATGTGCAGAAACGTGAGATATGAACCAAGGCTTTGGCGATTTAAACGCACACCAGAGTGAATGCCTCATCATGATCAAAGCTAAGAAGTTGTAAAAGTGGCCCTCAGTCTCTGTAAAGGACAGCTAAGCCCCGATACTTAAAGGGGACAGTCTACCATAGAATTGCTATTGTTTTAAAAGATAGATAATCCCTTTATTACCCATTCCCCAGTTTTGCACAACCAACACTGGTTTATAAATACACTTTTTACCTCTGTGATTACCTTGTATCTAAGAACCTTCTTCCAGCCCCCTGATCACATGACTGTGACTGTTTATTATGTATTGTCTTGCAGTTAGCATTGTGTTGGGCGAAATCTTAAATAACTCCCTGTGCCTGAACACAGTTTTATCTATATGGCTCACGTGTACTTTTAGTCTTTGTGTTGAAAAGGAATTTAAAAAAACTGTGATAAGAGGCAGCCCTCAAGGGTTTAGAAATTAGCATATGAGTCTGCCTAGGTTTAGTTTCAGCTAAGAATACTAAGAGAAAAAAGCAAATTTGATGATAAAAGTAAATTGGAAAGTTGATTAAAATTACATGTCCTATCTGAATAATGAAAGTTTAATTTTGACTAGACTGTCCCTTTAAAGGCGTGTTCTTTATAGTTGTGTGTATCACTCTGTAAGACAGATAGTGGGGATCTCAGGAGGATATTCATCTAGATTCCTAAGCATGTTCTCACCACACAAATATTTGGAGAAAAGGCCACCCAAAAAGGTTATTCTTCCTCCAGTTCAGTACAACTTCAATGGTACAATTATTTATAATTTGGGTATTTAATGAATAAAATTATCTCAATTATGAAAATGAAATAAAATTAAAATATTTTAAAAATTCCAATTTTTTTTAGAAAACAGTGTAAAAAACATTGACTTTTGATGTTACCATAAATTGTTCTTACCCAAAGCCTTCTAAGGATGTATCAAACTCAACAAAGGCTGGGGTGACAGATGATCCATGAAGTCTGATGTCATGGGGGGTTGTCATGGAAACCAAGCACTTTACTCGGGTCAGAGGTACTGTGCTTCCTTCTGCTGACTTTACCAAGCTACGGCTTATTCTGTAATGGTTATCTTCATTGACGCAAAACACGCTGTCTGAGCCTAGGCCTTCTGTTGACATAATCATGCTACCTGTAGAATATCCGTTAGAATAGCTTTGTGAGAGAGTTTATAGAACAAATACAAACAATGTTATACTATTCTATAACATTCCTAAATGAATATGAAACCCAACATTTTCTAATAGTGATTCAGACAGATTATACCATTTTAAAACGTTTCCAATTTACTTATATTATTAAATTTGCTTGGTTCCCATGGTATTCTTTGTTGACCGTGTCTGGAGAACTACATGGCAGGAAATATTGTTGTCATCTAGTGCTCTTGTAAATGGATACAATTCTTGCAAAACTGCTGTCCTATATACAGGAATAAAAGCAGTTTTTGTCTTGCAAGGTGTTCACTGTTACGCACTGCATTACCAATGAATTGCATGTAAAATAAGTGTGTTGTTGCTATTTCAGAAGTCTATGAAGCATGTTTATCTAGTAAATTAGGGACAGATGTAAATGAGATCCTGCACTGGGCTAATCAATCACTGTGTAGCATGAAGCTGGCTTGGATAAATTGCACCATACTTAAAGGGACAGCAAAGTCAAAATTAAACATAAATGGAGTGGATAGCATATGACATTTTAAACAAATGTTCATTTTACTGCTATTATCATTTTTGCTTAGTTTTCCTAGTATATTTGTTAAATATTATTCTTAGGTAAGCTCCGGAGCTAGCTTTCATGTGTATCTAGCCATATGGCAGCAGTGTTTGCAACGTTGTTTGCAGCAATAAAATACTGCTGCCATAGAATAATAACGACATCTGCACACTCCTAGGCTTCTATCAGCCTACCTAGATGTAATCTTCAACAAAGGATACCAAAAGTACAAAGCCAAGTTGATAATCATTAAAGTTTACATTTTTAGGATGTAGCACTTGCCCCTCTATGGCAGAAAGCAGAACCCAAACCCAGATTTAAACCACAGGAAAACTGAGCAAAATAATTAACATAAATACTTTTTCTATGCTTAACCCTTTCCCACTGTTACGACGTTTAATGCCATCCTAACTGCGCTGGGCTTTAGCTCCGTTAGGACGGCATGAAACATCCTAGCCGTTTGGCTGTCCTGAAGCCATAGCCGCTTGCTAAATGGGATTGCGGGCTGGAGGGCGTACCTAGCGTCATAGGCACTCTCCCGCCGACCCAATTCCATAATTGAAATCACAGGATCGTAAGTTTGATTGTGTGATTTCAATTATAACTTGTTTACATCAAAACTTTGTTCCGATGTAGGCAAATAAGTCCCTTCAGGAAAGGGTAAAAGACGGTATTGTTGTTTTATTTTGAATTCAGTGGTCCTTTAAATGCATACAAAAAATGCAGCAAATCTAAAATGTATGAGTTTGTTTTATACGTGTTAACATCCACCAGACATTGTATAAATTAAAAGGGATATAGAACCCCAGAAATGTTCTTTTGTGATTCAGACGGAGCATACCATTTTTAAAAAAGTTTCCAATTTACTTCTATTGTCAAATTTGCTTCGTTCTCATGATATTCTGTGTTGAAGAGATACCAAGGTAGACATCTGAAGCCCTTGCAAATGGATAACATTCAGCCTAAGCATAGGTCCCTGCTTTTCAACAATAGAAACCAAGAGTATGAAGAAAAATTAATAGTAGAAGTAAATTAGAAAGTTGTTTAAAATTGCATGTTCTATCTGAATCATGAAAGAAACCTTGTGGGTTTCATATCCCTTTACATGAAACAACATTTTCTTTCAGGATTCAGATATATGCTTTTTCTGAATCATGAAAGAAAAATGTTGAGTTTCTGTCCCTTTAACCCCTTAACGACCAAGGAGGTGGGACCGCTTACACTACGGAAAAAGTGGGAAGTTGGAAGGAGGGGGATAATAGATTAGTAAAATAATCTGGGAGGGGGTAGGGTGGTAGGGGAATGAGGGGGGGAAGCAACACTACGGAATATATATATATATATATATATATATACATAAATAAAAGCAAATAAATATAGTAAAATGGGACATGGCCCTAACATGGCGGCTAATAGGTAGAGGGGGGGGGGGGGGGGGTGGTTAGAGAACTGTTTGGGGGGGTCAGGGAGGTTGGGAGGTAAGGGGGGATACTACCCCACAGAAAATATATATAAAAAAAAGAAAGAAAAATAAAAAAATGTATTTTTATACTGGCAGACTTTCTGCCAGTACTCAAGATGGGGGTGACCTTTGGGGGGTGGGGAGGGAAGAGAGCTGTTTGAGGGGGGTCAGGGAGGGATCAGGGGGTGGGAGGCGGATGTCTACACTAAAGCTAAAATTAACCCTACAAGCTACCTAATTAACCCCTTCACTGCTGGGCATAATACAAGTATGGTGCGCAGCGGCATTTAGCGGCGTTCTAATTACCAAAAAGAAATGCCAAAGCTATATATGTCCGCTATTTATGAATAAAGGGGATCCCAGAGAAGCATTTACAACCATTTGTGCCATAATCGCACAAGTTGTTTGTAAATAATTTCAGTGAGAAACCTAAAGTTAGTGAAAAATTTACCGATTCTTTTTATTTGATGGCATTTGGCGGTGAAATGGTGGCATGAAATGTACCAAAATGGGCCTAGACCAATACTTTGGGTTGTCTACTAAAAATATATATATATATATATATATATATATACATGTGAAGGGTTATTCAGGGATTCCTGACAGATAGTGTTACAATGTAACTATAGCTAATATTTTTTTGTTTCTTAAATGGTTTGGAAATAGCAAAGTGCTACTTGTACTTATTGCCCTATAACTTGCAAAAAAAAGCAAAAAACATGTAAAATGTAAATATTGGTTATTTCTAAACTCAGGACAAAATTTAGAAACTATTTAGCATGGGTGTTTTTTGGTGGTTGTAGATGTGTAACAGATTTTAGCGTCAAAGTTAGAAAAAGTGTGTTTTTAAAAAAAAAATGTCATTATTTTATAATTAAAAAAAATATATAGTAAATTATATGATATAATGAAAATAATGGTATCTTTAGAAAGTCCATTTAATGGCGAGAAAAACAGTATATAATTTGTGTGGCTACAGTAAATGAGTAAGAGGAAAATTACAGCTAAGCACAAACACCACAGAAATGTAAGCAGCCCAGTTCTCCAACGGTAAGAAAATTGAAAAATGGTCTGGTCACTAAGGGGTTAAGCTTATTTGTGTTCATCTCAAAGGATGAACATCCATATAGGAAGTGCTGTAGATTCCCTCACACATTCAAAAAAAGCACTTTTAAAATGTATGAAGGATATTTTAGAATTAGAAGAGTGAGAAATGGCAAGAAGTGTTGAACAGTGTCTATCTTATCAGTGGGTAAAGCATCCAGGAAGAGAATATCTGATATGACAGCTGTCTAAAATGTAGAAAATGGAAAACAAGGGCAAAGGGGGAGTGGGGGGGAGACAGACAGAGAGGAAAAGCGAAAGTGAAAGATAGAGAGAGAAAGAAAGAGGGAAGAAATGAACAGAGAAAGAAAGGAAAGAAGTGAGGAGGGAGTGGAAGAAGGAGAGGAAAGAGGGAAGGATGGGGGTGATGGGAAAGAAACAAGCAAGGAAAGAAGTTTAAGGAGGAATAGTGGGGGTGAAGGAGGGAAAGAAGGAGAGAAGAAGAGGAATGAAAGAACGAAGTAGAAACGGATGGAATATGAGGAGTGAGGTAAGAAGTGACAAGGAGGGGAAGGGTAGAGGCAATAAGGAGGAAAGGGGGGGGGGAGAGAAAATGGAAAATAAGAGAGAATGAGGGAGAGGAACAGATAGAAAGGGAGGGAGGGAAGGAAAGAATGAAAATGAGAAGACAGGAAGGGAAAAATAAACCTTAATTGACCTTATATAAACCCATTGATATAGAATTCTACATTTATTAATGTTTTGTAGCAGAGGATATTTATCAGATTGAGAGTTGACAGCTGTTGTACGATCATCTTTACATTCATCACATTCATGATCATCCTAAAAAAGTCACATTTTTCTATCTTCCCACTTACTTCTCATTTCTGGCTCATAACTCAATGAGCTGGGCTTGTGCACTCTGTATTGCTTTAATTGCCTTTTGTCCCAGGCAGCACAATTTAAAGGGTTTCCAAGACGGAGAAACTCTCTAAACAAACAAAACAAAAACAAAAAAGAAGTTGGAGCAATCAGGAACAATAAACCGAAAGACATCTAAATATAGATTTTGACGGCAGATAAGAACCATAGGCCCAACATGTCGGCTCATACAGTGTAAGTTTAATTAGTTTGTAGGATAGCTTTATACTTATTCCAGGCATTCTTGAAGTGTTTTAACCTCCTCTCATTGAAGTTTATTCCATGAATTAACTACTGATAGCAAATGGAACATAACATTTAGAAATGATTTATAAAGTTTATATTTATATAAAACACACATATTACACATACAATATATCAGCAGCTTCTTTATAAACCCATGTGAGTAAGAAGCATTCATTTAAAATAAACAACAAAAAATAATAATTTTGAAGAACAAATTTCTAGAATTGTATAAATAAAAATAGAAATGTGCCAGTGATAGGACTATTAATATGGTACATTGTCTAAAACTAATATTTTTTGAAGGATACTCAATTTAACCCTTTATATTTGTTTATGATTACAAAAAAGTTGTTTAAATTTAGTTCAAAACAAGCTACAGTATGTAATTTATGTAAGCCTTCTGCAGTATTAGTGGTCATTGGCAGACAGAGACACAGCTATGCAATCCTTAAATTATTTTACTCTATGCTATACTACTGTATTTTATTAAAGGGACACTGAACCCACATTTTTTCTTTCATGATTCAGATAGAGCATGCAATTTTTAAGCAACTTTCTAATTTACTCCTATTATCAATTTTCTTCATTCTCTTGCTTTCTTTATTTGAAAATTAAGGCATCTAAGCTAAGGAGCCAGCCAATTTTTGGTTCAGAACCATGGACAGCACTTGTTTATTGGTGCTGTCCAATCAGCAAGGACAACCCAGGTTGTGAACCAAAAATGGGTCGGCTTCTAAACTTACATTCTTGCTTTTCAAATAAAGATAGCAAGAGAATGAAGAAAATGTGATAATAGGAGTAAACTAGAAAGTTGCTTAAAATTGCATGCTCTATCTGAATCATGAAAGAAAAAACATAATTTATGCTTACCTGATAAATTCCTTTCTCCTGTAGTGTGGTCAGTCCACGGGTCATCATTACTTGTGGGATATTAGCTCCTCCCCAACAGGAAGTGCAAGAGGATCACCCAGCAGAGCTGCTATATAGCTCCTCCCCTCTACGTCACACCCAGTCATTCGACCGAGAACCAACGAGAAAGGAGAAGCTAAAGGGTGCAGTGGTGACTGGAGTATAATTTAAAAATTTAGACCTGCCATAAAAAACAGGGCGGGCCGTGGACTGACCACACTACAGGAGAAAGGAATTTATCAGGTAAGCATAAATTATGTTTTCTCCTGTTAAGTGTGGTCAGTCCACGGGTCATCATTACTTGTGGGATACCAATACCAAAGCTAAAGTACACGGATGACGGGAGGGACAGGCAGGATCTTTATACGGAAGGAACCACTGCCTGAAGAACCTTTCTCCCAAAAACAGCCTCCGAAGAAGCAAAAGTGTCAAATTTGTAAAATTTGGAAAAAGTATGAAGAGAAGACCAAGTTGCAGCCTTGCAAATCTGTTCAACAGAGGCCTCATTCTTAAAGGCCCAAGTGGAAGCCACAGCTCTAGTAGAATGAGCTGTAATTCTTTCAGGAGGCTGCTGTCCAGCAGTCTCATAAGCTAAACGTATTATGCTACGAAGCCAAAAAGAGAGAGAGGTAGCAGAAGCTTTTTGACCTCTCCTCTGACCAGAATAAACGACAAACAGGGAAGACGTTTGTCGAAAATCTTTAGTTGCCTGTAAATAAAATTTCAGGGCACGGACTACATCTAGATTGTGCAGAAGACGTTCCTTCTTCGAAGAAGGATTAGGACACAAAGATGGAACAACAATCTCTTGATTGATATTCCTGTTAGTGACCACCTTAGGTAAGAACCCAGGTTTAGTACGCAGAACTACCTTGTCTGAATGAAAAATCAGATAAGGAGAATCACAATGTAAGGCCGATAACTCAGAGACTCTTCGAGCCGAGGAAATAGCCATTAAAAACAGAACTTTCCAAGATAACAATTTTATATCAATGGAATGAAGGGGTTCAAACGGAACACCCTGTAAAACGTTAAGAACTAAGTTTAAACTCCATGGCGGAGCAACAGTTTTAAACACAGGCTTAATCCTGGCCAAAGCCTGACAAAAAGCCTGAACGTCTGGAACTTCTGACAGACGTTTGTGTAAAAGAATGGACAGAGCTGAGATCTGTCCCTTTAAGGAACTAGCGGATAAACCCTTTTCTAAACCTTCTTGTAGAAAAGACAATATCCTAGGAATCCTAACCTTACTCCAAGAGTAACCTTTGGATTCGCACCAATATAAGTATTTACGCCATATTTTATGGTAAATCTTTCTGGTAACAGGCTTCCTAGCCTGTATTAAGGTATCAATTACTGACTCAGAAAATCCACGTTTTGATAAAATCAAGCGTTCAATTTCCAGGCAGTCAGCTTCAGAGAAATTAGATTTTGATGTTTGAAGGGACCCTGGATCAGAAGGTCCTGTCTCAGAGGCAGAGACCAAGGTGGACAGGATGACATGTCCACTAGATCTGCATACCAGGTCCTGCGTGGCCACGCAGGCGCTATTAGAATCACCGATGCTCTCTCCTGTTTGATCCTGGCAATCAATCGAGGAAGCATCGGGAAGGGTGGAAACACATAAGCCCTCCCGAAGGTCCAAGGTGCTGTCAAAGCATCTACCAGGACCGCTCCCGGGTCCCTGGACCTGGACCCGTAACAAGGAAGCTTGGCGTTCTGTCGAGACGCCATGAGATCTATCTCTGGTTTGCCCCAACGTCGAAGTATTTGGGCAAAGACCTCCGGATGAAGTTCCCACTCCCCCGGATGAAAAGTCTGACTAATTAGGAAATCCGCCTCCCAGTTCTCCACTCCCGGGATGTGGATTGCTGATAGGTGGCAAGAGTGAGACTCTGCCCAGCGAATTATCTTTGATATTTCCATCATCGCTAGGGAGCTTCTTGTCCCTCCTTGATGGTTGATGTAAGCTACAGTCGTGATGTTGTCCGACTGAAACCTGATGAACCCCCGAGTTGTTAACTGGGGCCAAGTCAGAAGGGCATTGAGAACTGCTCTCAATTCCAGAATGTTTATTGGCAGGAGACTCTCCTCCTGAGTCCATGATCCCTGAGCCTTCAGAGAATTCCAGACAGCGCCCCAACCTAGTAGGCTTGCGTCTGTTGTTACAATTGTCCAATCTGGCCTGCTGAATGGCATCTCCCTGGACAGATGTGGTCGAGAAAGCCATCATAGAAGAGAATTTCTGGTCTCTTGATCCAGATTCAGAGTAGGGGACAAATCTGAGTAATCCCCATTCCACTGACTTAGCATGCACAATTGCAGCGGTCTGAGATGCAGGCGTGCAAAGGGTACTATGTTCATTGCCGCTACCATTAAGCCGATCACCTCCATGCATTGAGCCACTGACGGGTGTTGAATGGAATGAAGGGCACGGCAAGCATTTTGAAGCTTTGTTAACCTGTCTTCTGTCAGGTAGATCTTCATTTCTACAGAATCTATAAGAGTCCCCAAGAAGGGAACTCTTGTGAGTGGAAAGAGAGAACTCTTCTTTTCGTTCACCTTCCACCCATGCGACCTTAGAAATGCCAGTACTAACTCTGTATGAGACTTGGCAGTTTGAAAGCTTGAAGCTTGTATCAGAATGTCGTCTAGGTACGGAGCTACCGAAATTCCTCGCGGTCTTAGTACCGCCAGAAGAGCACCCAGAACCTTTGTGAAGATTCTTGGAGCCGTAGCCAATCCGAATGGAAGAGCTACAAACTGGTAATGCCTGTCTAGGAAGGCAAACCTTAGATACCGGTAATGATCTCTGTGAATCGGTATGTGAAGGTAAGCATCCTTTAAATCCACTGTGGTCATGTACTGACCCTTTTGGATCATGGGTAGGATTGTCCGAATAGTTTCCATTTTGAACGATGGAACTCTTAGGAATTTGTTTAGGATCTTTAAATCCAAGATTGGTCTGAAGGTTCCTTCTTTCTTGGGAACCACAAACAGATTTGAGTAAAACCCCTGTCCGTGTTCCGACCGCGGAACCGGATGGATCACTCCCATTAGTAAAAGATCTTGTACACAGCGTAGAAACGCCTCTTTCTTTATTTGGTTTGTCGACAACCTTGACAGATGAAATCTCCCTTTTGGGGGAGAGGATTTGAAGTCCAGAAGATATCCCTGAGATATGATCTCTAACGCCCAGGGATCCTGGACATCTCTTGCCCAAGCCTGGGCGAAGAGAGAAAGTCTGCCCCCCACTAGATCCGTTCCCGGATCGGGGGCCCTCAATTCATGCTGTCTTAGGGGCAGCAGCAGGTTTTCTGGCCTGCTTGCCCTTGTTCCAGGACTGGTTAGGTCTCCAGCCTTGTCTGTAGCGAGCAACAGCTCCTTCCTGTTTTGGTGCAGAGGAAGTTGATGCTGCTCCTGCCTTGAAATTACGAAAGGAACGAAAATTAGACTGTCTAGCCCTAGGTTTGGCTCTGTCTTGAGGCAGGGCATGGCCTTTACCTCCTGTAATGTCAGCGATAATTTCTTTCAAACCGGGCTCGAATAAGGTCTGCCCTTTGAAAGGTATGTTAAGTAACTTAGATTTAGAAGTAACGTCAGCTGACCAGGATTTTAGCCACAGTGCTCTGCGCGCCTGAATGGCGAATCCGGAATTCTTAGCCGTAAGTTTAGTTAAATGTACTACGGCATCTGAAACAAATGAATTAGCTAGCTTAAGTGTTTTAAGCTTGTTTGAAATCTCATCTATAGTTATTGAGTCAAGAGTCTCTTCCAGGGACTCGGACCAAAAAGCGGCCGCGGCCGTGACAGACGCAATACATGCAAGGGGTTGCAATATAAAACCTTGTTGAACAAACATTTTCTTAAGGTAACCCTCTAATTTTTTATCCATTGGATCTGAAAAGGCACAGCTATCCTCCACCGGGATAGTGGTACGCTTAGCCAGAGTAGAAACCGCTCCCTCCACCTTAGGGACCGTCTGCCATAAGTCCCGTGTGGTGGCGTCTATTGGAAACATTTTTCTAAATACAGGAGGGGGGGAAAAGGGTACACCGGGCCTATCCCACTCCTTAGTAATTATCTCTGTAAGCCTCTTAGGTATAGGAAATACGTCAGTACTCGCCGGTACCGCATAGTATCTATCCAGCCTACATAATTTCTCTGGGATTGCAACGGTGTTACAATCATTCAGAGCCGCTAATACCTCCCCTAGCAGTACGCGGAGGTTTTCAAGCTTAAACTTAAAATTAGAAATGTCTGAATCCACTCTATTGGGATCAGAACCGTCACCTGCAGATTGAAGCTCTCCGTCCTCACGTTCTGCATACTGTGACGCAGTATCTGACATGGCCCTATTATTATCAGCGCACTCTGTTCTCACCCCAGAGTGATCACGCTTCCCTCTAAGTTCTGGTAATTTAGACAAAACTTCAGTCATAACATTAGCCATGTCCTGTAATGTGATTTGTAATGGCCGCCCTGAAGTACCCGGCGTTACAATATCACGCACCTCCCGAGCGGGAGATGCAGGTACTGACACGTGAGGAGAGTTAGTCGGCATAACTTTCCCCTCGTTGTTTGGTGAATGATGTTCAATTTGTACAGATTGACTTTTATTTAAAGTAGCATCAATGCAATTAGTACATAAATTTCTATTGGGCTCCACTTTGGCTTTAGCACATATAGCACAGAGATATTCCTCTGAGTCAGACATGTTTAACACACTAGCAATTAAACCAGCAAACTTGGAAATACTTTTCAATTCAATTTACAAATAATATGAAAAAACGTACTGTGCCTTTAAGAAGCACAGAAAAAGTTATGACAGTTGAGTAACAATAAACCGGAGAAACTATAAAATCAAATTCTTTCCGGTAAAAACACAATTTTAGCAAAGGATTGCCCCCATTAGCAATGGATAACTAACCCTTAAATAGCAGAAAAAATGTACAGAATATAACGTTTTTTATCACAGTCAAAGCACAATCTCACAGGTCTGCTGTGAGTGATTACCTCCCTCAAAATAATTTTTGAAGACCCTTGAGCTCTGTAGAGACGAACCGGATCATGCAGGGAAGAAAACAGACTTGTGACTGAATTTCTGATGCGTAGCAAAAGCGCCAAAATAAGCCCCTCCCCCTCACACACAACAGTGAGGGAGATCAGTAAACTGTCTTTAATTAAATAAAATGACCGCCAAGTGGAAAAAAACAGTGCCCAAAACAATTTTTCACCCAGTACCTCAGAAAATTAAACGATTTAACATGCCAGCAAAACGTTTAACATCAAATAAATGAATTGTCATTAGAAAGCCTGCTGCTAGTTGTTCTCACTGCAAGATAGGCTAAAGTTTTATGCATACAGTATTATTCCAGTGAAGTGCCATTCCCCAGAATACTGAAGTGTAAATATACATACATGACAGCCTGATACCAGTTGCTACTACTGCATTTAAGGCTGAACTTACATTATATAGGTATTGGCAGTATTTTCTCAGTCAATTCCATTCCTCAGAAAATAATATGCTGCTACATACCTCTTTGCAGGTGAACCTGCCCGCTGTCCCCTGATCTGAAGTTTACCTCACTCCTCAGATGGCCGAGAACAGCAAAATGATCTTAACTACTCCGGCTAAAATCATACAAAAACTCAGGTAGATTCTTCTTCAAATTCTCCCTGAGAAGGAACAACACACTCCGGTGCTGTTTTAAAATAAACTTTTGATTGAAGATATAAAAACTAAGTATAATCACCACTGTCCTCTCACACATCCTATCTATTAGTTGGGTGCAAGAGAATGACTGGGTGTGACGTAGAGGGGAGGAGCTATATAGCAGCTCTGCTGGGTGATCCTCTTGCACTTCCTGTTGGGGAGGAGCTAATATCCCACAAGTAATGATGACCCGTGGACTGACCACACTTAACAGGAGAAAATGTGGGTTCAGTGTCCCTTTAATAAAATACAGTAGTATAGCATAGAGTAAAATAATTTAAAGATTGCATAGCTGTGTCTCTTTCTGCCAATGACCACTAATACTGCAGAAGGCTTACATAATTTACATACTGTAGCTTGTTTTGAACTAAATTTAAACAACTTTTATGTAATCATAAACAAATATAAAGGGTTAAATTGAGTATCCTTCATATATACAAATAAAAGTTTGGGCATCAGTTATCTGAGAATGCTATTAAAGAGAGAAGCCTGATTTAAAAAAAAAAATAATTTTCCATAAATGAACAATAGTAAAATGTGGAGATAACCAGATATAAAGAGGTACAAATCGTATCACATAAAAACAGACTGGTAAATGCAGACAACACCATATCTAACGTCACAGATTGGCTCACAGAAACAGAACTAAAACTCCGTATTTTTATAGTACTATATAATAAGATTCTACTACATATAAAGGGGACACTTTTGGGCCCCCTCAAATCAGAAAGAAACTCAGCTGCTCATGGATCTGCAGTGCAATAAAGAAGCATTATGTACACCAATTTGGTCTCTTTGATCCTAACAGTGTGATCTAGTATATCTAGACATTTTTCAATATATATGATAGTTGCATATTCAGCACACGGACAATACAATATATATGATGTTTTGCATTAAAGCCAGACTAGGCAGTTAATAACAAATCTATTATTGTCTAGAAGACACTAAATCTGTGTAATTTTAGATAGATCAGTAAAAAAAATTTTTGCCATTATCTGGAGAACATTTCAACAATGTATGGGACATCACTCCAGTCATAAATATAGGATATATTAGCATTGTTAATATATTTGAAACTGCTGGGTTGCTGTATCCAGGTGTGTGTGTATATATATATATATATATATATATATATATATATATATATATATATATATATATAAGAAAAAAATCTCCCTCAGTGGTTGCCATTTTTTTTTTTTAAAGAAGCCCCATATATGGTAGACAGAGGTTTAGCAGCAAGCCTTTGAGGCCTCAAACTAATGAGCAATATTATTATACTGTGCTTTCTATCTGCTCCAAATTAAAGAAAGTCAGTTACATACAGTGATGCACACACTGACTACAAGATCACCAGGGGGGGAATATTGAAGGCTTTCCTTGATACAAGTCCGCCATAGCTTTCCGTTGTCTATACTAAAACCGCTAGCTTTCAGTGATCTAGCTACAACAAAAGTGCCATATGGGGAGAGTGCTGGTTGAACAATTCAAACCATTAGCTCACAGAAAAATTGACTTTTGAAGTGGACAGCGGATCACTGGGAATTGGAATTTCATATCTACATTAAAAAGCAAACTATAGCGCATGTTCATTACAAATGATTAGGGATGCACAGAAATTTCGGCCACAGAAAGTTTCGTCCGAAAATTGCATTTTTATTATTTATTTTATTTGCCTTTTATTTTCGGTAAAATTATTGTGTAGCATATTTCAAATGTGATGCCAGCTTAGAGCTGCTGTTTGAGTTCATTACTTGACTTACTGTTTTGCATACAATAATAGTTTTCTAGCACTATACTTTATTTTGATAATTGGTAAAAAAAAAAAAAATGGCTAAATCTGATTCTGTTACACAGAACTAAATAAAGAATAATACTAGCGATGCACCAAAATTTGGGCCGCCGAAAAAGTGCAATTCCAAAGAGGACCAAAATGGCTAAAAATGTACAGCCCTCCCCTGTTCTATTGAGTTACATGTCTATCCTTTAGCATAAGGTGAGCAGCACAGCACTGGCATGGTACACAGAGCACACACATAAGTACCATGACATGATGATATCTGAAACCAGCAGTGCCCTTTTTTTTTTTTTTTTTTTTTTTTAGAAGGAAACCAAAGTTCTGATTACAGTATTCAAAGGAGGATAAGTAACATGTTTATAAACACTTGATATTATCATACACAGCCCTAAGCGCACACACAGTGAATATGTATAAGCCTTATATACAGTGCTCATAAATCAGCCTCTTGTGCATAGACATTCTATTCGTCTGAGGCAAATATGCGTGCACACTATATATGCATAAGCCCCAAGCCCGCACACGGTTGGTACAAATTAGCACCCACCAGACAGTGTATACAAAAACATAATTTATGCTTACCTGATAAATTCCTTTCTTCTGTAGTGTGATCAGTCCACGGTCATCATTACTTCTGGGATATTACTCCTCCCCAACAGGAAGTGCAAGAGGATTCACCCAGCAGAGCTGCATATAGCTCCTCCCCTCTACGTCACCCCCAGTCATTCGACCAAGGACCAACGAGAAAGGAGAAACCAAGGGTGTAGTGGTGACTGGAGTATAATTTAAAAAATAATTACCTGCCTTAAAAACAGGGCGGGCTGTGGACTGATCACACTACAGAAGAAAGGAATTTATCAGGTAAGCATAAATTATGTTTTCTTCTGTTAAGTGTGATCAGTCCACGGGTCATCATTACTTCTGGGATACCAATACCAAAGCAAAAGTACACTGATGACGGGAGGGATAGGCAGGCTCTTTATACAGAAGGAACCACTGCCTGAAGAACCTTTCTCCCAAAAATAGCCTCCGAGGAAGCAAAAGTGTCAAATTTGTAAAATTTGGAAAAAGTATGAAGCGAAGACCAAGTTGCAGCCTTGCAAATCTGTTCAACAGAGGCCTCATTCTTGAAGGCCCAAGTGGAAGCCACAGCTCTAGTAGAATGAGCTGTAATTCTTTCAGGAGGCTGCTGTCCAGCAGTCTCATAAGCTAAACGTATTATGCTACGAAGCCAAAAGGAAAGAGAGGTAGAAGCCTTTTGACCTCTCCTCTGACCAGAGTACACGACAAACAGAGAAGACGTTTGTCGAAATTCCTTAGTTGCCTGTAAGTAAAATTTTAGGGCACGAACTACGTCCAGATTGTGTAGTAGACGTTCCTTCTTCGAAGAAGGATTTGGACACAAAGAAGGAACAACAATCTCTTGATTGATATTCCTGTTAGTGACTACCTTAGGTAAGAACCCAGGTTTAGTACGCAGAACTACCTTATCCGAATGAAAAATCAAATAAGGAGAATCACAATGTAAGGCTGATAACTCAGAGACTCTTCGAGCCGAGGAAATAGCCATTAAAAATAGAACTTTCCAAGATAACAACTTTATATAAATGGAATGGAGGGGTTCAAACGGAACGCCCTGTAAAACGTTAAGAACAAGGTTTAAACTCCATGGCGGAGCAACAGTTTTAAACACAGGCTTAATCCTCGCCAAAGCCTGACAAAAAGCCTGAACGTCTGGCACTTCTGACAGACGTTTGTGTAACAGAATAGACAGAGCTGAGATCTGTCCCTTTAATGAACTAGCAGATAAACCCTTTTCTAAACCTTCTTGTAGAAAAGACAATATCCTAGGAATCCTAACCTTACTCCAAGAGTAACCTTTGGATTCACACCAATATAGGTATTTACGCCATATCTTATGGTAAATCTTTCTGGTAACAGACTTCCTAGCCTGTATTAAGGTGTCAATAACTGACTCAGAAAACCCACGTCTTGATAAAATCAAACGTTCAATTTCCAAGCAGTCAGCTTCAGAGAAGTTAGATTTTGATGTTTGAAAGGACCCTGTATCAGGAGGTCCTGTTTCAGAGGTAGAGACCAAGGTGGACAGGATGACATGTCCACCAGGTCTGCATACCAAGTCCTGCGTGGCCATGCAGGTGCTATTAGAATCACTGATGCTCTCTCCTGTTTGATTCTGGCAATCAATCGAGGAAGCATCGGGAAGGGTGGAAACACATAAGCCATCCTGAAGTCCCAAGGTGCTGTCAGGGCATCTATTAGGACTGCTCCTGGATCCCTGGATCTGGACCCGTAACGAGGAAGCTTGGCGTTCTGTCGAGACGCCATGAGATCTATCTCTGGTTTGCCCCAACGTCGAAGTATTTGGGCAAAGACCTCCGGATGAAGTTCCCACTCCCCCGGATGAAAAGTCTGACGACTTAAGAAATCCGCCTCCCAGTTCTCCACTCCCGGGATGTGGATTGCTGACAGGTGGCAAGAGTGAGACTCTGCCCAGCGAATTATCTTTGATACTTCCATCATCGCTAGGGAGCTTCTTGTCCCTCCCTGATGGTTGATGTAAGCTACAGTCGTGATGTTGTCCGACTGAAACCTGATGAACCCCCGAGTTGTCAACTGGGGCCAAGCCAGGAGGGCATTGAGAACTGCTCTCAATTCCAGAATGTTTATTGGCAGGAGACTCTCCTCCTGACTCCATTGTCCCTGAGCCTTCAGAGAATTCCAGACGGCACCCCAACCTAGAAGGCTGGCGTCTGTTGTTACAATTGTCCAGTCTGGTCTGCTGAATGGCATCCCCCTGGACAGATGTGGCCGAGAAAGCCACCATAGAAGAGAATTTCTGGTCTCTTGATCCAGATTCAGAGAAGGGGACAAGTCTGAGTAATCCCCATTCCACTGACTTAGCATGCATAGTTGCAGTGGTCTGAGGTGTAAGCGAGCAAATGGCACTATGTCCATTGCCGCTACCATTAAGCCGATTACCTCCATGCATTGAGCCACTGACGGGTGTTGAATGGAATGAAGGGTGCGGCAAGCACTTTGAAGTCTTGTTAACCTGTCCTCTGTCAGGTAAATCTTCATTTCTACAGAATCTATAAGAGTCCCCAGGAAGGGAACTCTTGTGAGTGGGACGAGTGAACTTTTCTTTTCGTTCACCTTCCATCCATGTGACCTTAGAAAAGCCAGTACTAACTCTGTATGAGACTTGGCAGTTTGAAAGCTTGAAGCTTGTATCAGAATGTCGTCTAGGTACGGAGCTACCGAAATTCCCCGCGGTCTTAGTACCGCCAGAAGAGCACCTAGAACCTTTGTGAAGATTCTTGGAGCTGTAGCCAATCCGAATGGAAGAGCTACAAACTGGTAATGCCTGTCTAGAAAGGCAAACCTTAGATACCGGTAATGATCTTTGTGAATCGGTATGTGAAGGTAAGCATCCTTTAAATCCACTGTGGTCATGTACTGACCTTCTTGGATCATGGGTAAAATTGTCCGAATAGTCTCCATTTTGAATGATGGAACTCTTAGGAATTTGTTTAGGATCTTTAAATCCAGGATTGGTCTGAAAGTTCCCTCTTTTTTGGGAACCACAAACAGATTTGAGTAAAACCCTTGTCCCTGTTCCGACCGTGGAACTGGATGGATTACTCCCATTAACAATAGTTCTTGTATGCAGCGTAGAAACGCTTCTTTCTTTGTTTGGTTTGTTGACAACCTTGACAGATGAAATCTCTCTCTTGGAGGAGAGTATTTGAAGTCCAGAAGGTATCCCTGAGATATTATCTCTAGCGCCCAGGGATCCTGGACATCTCTTGCCCAAGCCTGGGCGAAGAGAGAAAGTCTGCCCCCCACTAGATCCGATCCCGGATCGGGGGCCCTCAATTCATGCTGTTTTAGTGGCAGCAGCAGGTTTCCTGGCCTGCTTGCCCTTGTTCCAGGACTGGTTAGGTCTCCAGCCTTGTCTGTAGCGAGCACCAGATCCTTCTTGTTTTGGAGCAGTGGAAGTTGATGCTGCTCGTGCTTTGAAATTCCGAAAGGAACGAAAATTAGACTGTCTAGCCTTAGGTTTGGCTTTGTCTTGAGGCAGGGCGTGGCCCTTACCTCCTGTAATGTCAGCGATAATTTCTTTCAAACCGGGCCCAAATAAGGTCTGCCCTTTGAAAGGTATATTAAGTAATTTGGACTTAGAAGTTACATCAGCTGACCAGGATTTTAGCCACAGTGCTCTGCGCGCCTGAATGGCGAATCCGGAATTCTTAGCCGTAAGTTTAGTTAAATGTACTACGGCTTCCGAAATGAATGAATTAGCTAGCTTAAGTATTCTAAGCCTGTCCGAAATGTCGTCCAGCGTAGCTGAACTAAGGTTCTCTTCCAGAGACTCAATCCAGAATGCCGCTGCAGCCGTGACCGGCGCAATGCATGCAAGGGGTTGCAATATAAAACCTTGTTGAACAAACATTTTCTTAAGGTAACCCTCTAACTTTTTATCCATTGGATCTGAAAAGGCACAGCTATCCTCTACCGGGATAGTGGTACGCTTAGCTAAAGTAGAAACTGCTCCCTCCACCTTAGGGACCGTTTGCCATAAGTCCCGTGTGGTGGTGTCTATTGGAAACATCTTTCTAAATATCGGAGGGGGTGAGAACGGCACACCGGGTCTATCCCACTCCTTAGTAATAATTTCAGTTAGTCTCTTAGGTATAGGAAAAACGTCAGTACTTGTTGGTACAGCAAAATATTTATCCAACCTACACATTTTCTCTGGTATTGCAACTGTGTTACAATCATTCAGAGCCGCTAACACCTCCCCTAGTAATACACGGAGGTTTTCCAGCTTAAATTTAAAATTTGAAATATCTGAATCCAATCTGTTTGGATCAGAACCGTCAGCCGCAGAATGAAGCTCTCCGTCTTCATGTTCTGCAAGTTGTGACGCAGTATCTGACATGGCCCTAGCATTATCAGCGCACTCTGTTCTCACCCCAGAGTGATCACGCTTGCCTCTTAGTTCTGGTAATTTAGCCAAAACCTCAGTCATAACAGTAGCCATATCTTGTAATGTTATTTGTAATGGCCGCCCAGATGTACTGGGCGCCACCATATCGCGCACCTCCCGAGCGGGAGATGCAGGTACTGTCACGTGAGGCGAGTTAGTCGGCATAACTCTCCCCTCGTTGTTTGGTGAAATTTGTTCAATTTGTACAGATTGACTTTTATTTAAAGTAGCATCAATACAGTTAGTACATAAATTTCTATTGGGCTCCACTTTGGCGTTAGCACAAATAGTACAGGTCTCATCCTCTGAATCAGACATGTTTAACACACTAGCAAATAAACTTGCAACTTGGAAATATTATTCAAGTAAAATACAATGAAAAAACGTACTGTGCTTAAGAAGCACTGAAAGATATATAACAGTTGAAATCAATAAACTTTGTAAAACAAAACACAATTTTAGCAAAGGCTTGTTCCCATTAGCAAAGAATAACTAACCCTGATGGCATAAAAAAGTTAAAGAATAAACGTTTTTTATCACAGTCAACTACAATCTCACAGCTCTGTTAGATTACTTCCCTCAAACAAGCTTTGAAGACCCCTGAGTTCTGTAGAGATAAACCGGAACATGCAGGAAAAAACAATGAGCTTCTGACTGAAATTTTTGATGCGTAGCAAAAGCGCCAAAAAAAGGTCCCTCCCCCTCACACACAACAGTGAGAGAGATCAGTAAACTGTCATAATTAGATCAAGCAACTGCCAAGTGGAAAAATAGTGCCCAAACATTTTATTCACCCAGTACCTCAGAAAATGAAAACGATTTTACATTCCAGCAAAAACGTTTAACATAAATTTGTAAAAAGCCAAATAGGCTAAAGTTTATATACACAGTGTAATTCCAGTGAAGTACCATTCCCCAGAATACTCAAATGTAAAATATACATACATGATATTATGTCGGTATGGCAGGATTTTCTCATCAATTCCATTGTCAGAAAATAAAAACTGCTACATACCTCTTTGCAGATTAAACTGCCCGCTGTCCCCTGATCTGAAGTTTACCTCTCCTCAGATGGCCGAGAAACAGCAATATTATCTTAACAACTCCGGCTAAAATCATAGTAAAAACTCTGGTAGATTCTTCTTCAAATTCTACCAGAGAAGGAATAACACACTCCGGTGCTATTAAAAAATAACAAACTTTTGATTGAAGAAATAAAACTAAATAAAATCACCATAGTCCTCTCACACATCCTATCTAGTCGTTGGGTGCAAGAGAATGACTGGGGGTGACGTAGAGGGGAGGAGCTATATGCAGCTCTGCTGGGTGAATCCTCTTGCACTTCCTGTTGGGGAGGAGTAATATCCCAGAAGTAATGATGACCCGTGGACTGATCACACTTAACAGAAGAAAAAAGCACAGTAACTTTCTATAACCACCTTGCACATAAGGTCGTAGCTAAGTCCAGTGGTCCTGGTCATAGGTGACAGGCAGACTCCATTTTTTGCTCTGGACATATAATCTGACGGGTCAGTGTGAGACCCAAACCAGGAACTAGGCGGAGATACGTTGAGAGACGATCAGGTGCAGCCACGCCTATCGCATGGATAACTACACCCAAAAACAAAACACATGTCCACCTCGTATTGTTGTCTGGCTACAACCACGCTCTCCCTTTGTAGAGCTCCACCAGTTTCACTGCAAATCACGCCCTACGGTACAAGTGACCACGCCCATTTGTTGGAGCTTTCCCGCCTACAAGCTCTCTCAGCTACACACACACACTGTAGTTAAAAAAAAATAAAAAAATAATTTCGGTTTTGTTTCGGTTTTCCGCCAGGGGCATCCTGAATTTTCGGTATCTATTTCGGTCCAGAATTTTCATTTCGGTGCATCCCTACAAAAGATGAATTAAACTCCATCTAAAATATCACTAACATTCCGGATCTGACTTTAAAAAGGGGAGAGTTTACCATCACTTTAAACAGTGATCAGAAAAAGAAAGGTGCTCATTTGTTTCTCATATATATTTTTATTTCATCAACAAAAACACAGTGGAAATTATTTTTCTTTCTTGTTATCGAATTACCCACATAACATCCTTGTTTTTACCTTTTGAGTTGCAAAGCTTAAACTATTTACTCTCTGTCCCTTTACAGAAAACGTTTACTGACCTGTGTAGCTTAATATTTTTAAAAAAGCAGGAAAACATAATTTATGCTTACCTGATAAATTCCTTTCTTCTGTTGTGTGATCAGTCCACGGGTCATCATTACTTCTGGGATATAACTCCTCCCCAACAGGAAATGCAAGAGGATTCACCCAGCAGAGCTGCATATAGCTCCTCCCCTCTACGTCAGTCCCAGTCATTCGACCAAGAATCAACGAGAAAGGAGTAACCAAGGGTGAAGTGGTGACTGGAGTATAATTTAAAAGATATTTACCTGCCTTAAAACAGGGCGGGCCGTGGACTGATCACACAACAGAAGAAAGGAATTTATCAGGTAAGCATAAATTATGTTTTCTTCTGTTGTGTGTGATCAGTCCACGGGTCATCATTACTTCTGGGATACCAATACCAAAGCAAAAGTACACGGATGACGGGAGGGATAGGCAGGCTCATTATACAGAAGGAACCACTGCCTGAAGAACCTTTCTCCCAAAAATAGCCTCCGAAGAAGCAAAAGTGTCAAATTTGTAAAATTTGGAAAAAGTATGAAGCGAAGACCAAGTTGCAGCCTTGCAAATCTGTTCAACAGAGGCCTCATTCTTAAAGGCCCAAGTGGAAGCCACAGCTCTAGTGGAGTGAGCTGTAATTCTTTCAGGAGGCTGCTGTCCAGCAGTCTCATAGGCTAAACGTATTATGCTACGAAGCCAAAAAGAGAGAGAGGTAGCAGAAGCTTTTTGACCTCTCCTCTGTCCAGAGTAAACGACAAACAAGGAAGAAGTTTGGCGAAAATCCTTAGTTGCCTGCAAGTAGAACTTGAGGGCACGAACTACATCCAGATTGTGTAAAAGACGTTCCTTCTTTGAAGAAGGATTTGGACACAAGGATGGGACAACAATCTCTTGATTGATGTTCCTGTTAGTGACTACCTTAGGTAAGAACCCAGGTTTAGTACGCAGAACTACCTTGTCTGAGTGAAAAATCAGATAAGGGGAATCACAATGTAAGGCTGATAACTCAGAGACTCTTCGAGCCGAGGAAATAGCCAATAAAAACAGAACTTTCCAAGATAACATTTTTATATCAATGGAATGAAGGGGTTCAAACGGAACACCCTGTAAAACGTTAAGAACTAAGTTTAAACTCCATGGTGGAGCAACAGCTTTAAACACAGGCTTGATCCTAGCTAAAGCCTGACAAAAGGACTGGACGTCTGGATTTTCTGACAGACGTCTGTGTAACAAGATGGACAGAGCTGAAATCTGTCCCTTTAATGAACTAGCTGATAAACCCTTTTCTAAACCTTCTTGTAGAAAAGACAATATCCTAGCGATCCTAACCTTACTCCAGGAGTAACCTTTGGATTCGCCCCAGTATAGGTATTTCCGCCATATTTTATGGTAAATCCTTCTGGTAACAGGCTTCCTAGCCTGAATCAGGGTATCAATAACCGACTCAGAAAAACCACGTTTTGATAAAATCAAGCGTTCAATTTCCAAGCAGTCAGCTTCAGAGAAGTTAGATTTTGATGTTTGAATGGACCCTGTATCAGAAGGTCCTGTCTTAGAGGTAGAGACCAAGGCGGACAGGATGACATGTCCACTAGATCTGCATACCAAGTCCTGCGTGGCCAAGCAGGTGCTATTAGAATTACTGATGCTCTCTCCTGTTTGATTTTGGCAATCAATCGAGGAAGCAGCGGGAAGGGTGGAAACACATAAGCCATCCTGAAGTTCCAAGGTGCTGTCAAAGCATCTATCAGAACTGCTCCCGGATCCCTGGATCTGGACCCGTAGCGAGGAAGTTTGGCGTTCTGGCGAGACGCCATGAGATCTATCTCTGGTTTGCCCCAACGTCGAAGTATTTGGGCAAAGACCTCCGGATGAAGTTCCCACTCCCCCGGATGAAGAGTCTGGCGACTCAAGAAATCCGCCTCCCAGTTCTCCACTCCCGGGATGTGGATTGCTGACAGGTGGCAAGAGTGAGACTCTGCCCAGCGAATTATCTTTGATACTTCCATCATTGCTAGGGAGCTTCTTGTCCCTCCCTGATGGTTGATGTAAGCTACAGTCGTGATGTTGTCCGACTGAAACCTGATGAACCCCCGAGTTATTAACTGGGGCCAAGCCAGAAGGGCATTGAGAACTGCTCTCAATTCCAGAATGTTTATTGGAAGGAGACTCTCCTCCTGATTCCATAGTCCCTGAGCCTTCAGAGAATTCCAGACAGCGCCCCAACCTAGTAGGCTGGCGTCTGTTGTTACAATTGTCCAGTCTGGCCTGCTGAATGGCATCCCCCTGGACAGGTGTGGCCGATGAAGCCACCATAGAAGAGAATTTCTGGTCTCTTGATTCAGATTCAGAGTAGGGGACAAATCTGAGTAATCCCCATTCCACTGACTTAGCATGCATAATTGCAGCGGTCTGAGGTGTAGGCGTGCAAAAGGTACTATGTCCATTGCCGCTACCATTAAGCCGATCACCTCCATGCATTGAGCTACTGACGGGTGTTGAATGGAATGAAGGACGCGGCATGCATTTTGAAGTTTTGTTAACCTGTCTTCTGTCAGGTAAATCTTCATTTCTACAGAATCTATAAGAGTCCCCAAGAATGGAACTCTTGTGAGAGGAAAGAGAGAACTCTTCTTTTCGTTCACTTTCCATCCATGCGACCTTAGAAATGCCAGAACTAACTCTGTATGAGACTTGGCAGTTTGAAAGCTTGAAGCTTGTATTAGAATGTCGTCTAGGTACGGAGCTACCGAAATCCCTCGCGGTCTTAGTACCGCTAGAAGGGCACCCAGAACCTTTGTGAAGATTCTTGGAGCCGTAGCCAATCCGAATGGAAGAGCTACAAACTGGTAGTGCCTGTCTAAGAAGGCAAACCTTAGATACCGGTGATGATCTTTGTGGATCGGTATGTGAAGGTAAGCATCCTTTAAATCCACTGTGGTCATGTACTGACCCTCTTGGATCATGGGTAAGATTGTCCGAATAGTTTCCATTTTGAACGATGGAACTCTTAGGAATTTGTTTAGAGTCTTTAAATCTAAGATTGGCCTGAAAGTTCCCTCTTTTTTGGGAACCACAAACAGGTTTGAGTAGAACCCTTGTCCTTGTTCCGACCACGGAACCGGATGGATCACTCCCATTGTTAACAGATCTTGTACGCAGCGTAGAAACGCTTCTTTCTTTATCTGGTTTGTTGACAACCTTGACAGATGAAATCTCCCTCTTGGGGGAGATAATTTGAAGTCTAGAAGGTATCCCTGAGATATGATCTCTAGTGCCCAGGGATCCTGAACATCTCTTGCCCAGGCCTGGGCGAAGAGAGAGAGTCTGCCCCCTACTAGATCCGGTCCCGGATCGGGGGCTCTCGGTTCATGCTGTCTTTGGGGCAGCAGCAGGTTTCCTGGCCTGCTTGCTTTTGTTCCAGGACTGGTTAGGCTTCCAGCCTTGCCTGTAACGAGCAACAGCTCCTTCCTGTTTTGGTGCAGTGGAGGTTGATGCTGCTCCTGTTTTGAAATTCCGAAAGGGACGAAAATTAGACTGTCTAGCCTTAGCTTTGGCCTTGTCTTGAGGTAGGGCGTGGCCCTTACCTCCCGTAATGTCAGCGATAATTTCTTTCAAACCGGGCCCGAATAAGGACTGCCCCTTGAAAGGTATATTAAGTAATTTGGACTTAGAAGTAACATCAGCTGACCAGGATTTTAGCCACAGTGCCCTGCGTGCCTGTATGGCGAATCCTGAGTTCTTAGCCGTAAGTTTGGTTAAATGTACTACGGCCTCCGAAATGAAAGAATTAGCTAGTTTAAGGACTCTAAGCCTGTCCGTAATGTCGTCTAGCGTAGAGGAACTAAGGTTCTCCTCAAGCGACTCAATCCAAAATGCTGCCGCAGCCGTAATCGGCGCGATACATGCAAGGGGTTGTAATATAAAACCTTATTGAACAAACATTTTCTTAAGGTAACCCTCTAATTTTTTATCCATTGGATCTGAGAAAGCACAGCTATCCTCCACCGGGATAGTGGTACGCTTAGCTAAAGTAGAAACTGCTCCCTCCACCTTGGGGACCGTTTGCCATAAGTCCCGAGTGGTGGCGTCTATTGGAAACATCTTTCTAAATATTGGAGGGGGTGAGAACGGCACACCGGGTCTATCCCACTCCTTAGTAACAATTTCAGTTAGTCTCTTAGGTATAGGAAAAACGTCAGTACTCGCCGGTACCGCAAAGTATTTATCCAACCTACACAGTTTCTCTGGTATTGCAACAGTGTTACAATCGTTGAGAGCTGCTAAGACCTCCCCTAGTAGTACACGGAGGTTCTCCAATTTAAATTTAAAATTTGAAATATCTGAGTCCAATCTGTTTGGATCAGAACCGTCACCCACAGAATGAAGCTCTCCGTCCTCATGCTCTGCGAGCTGTGACGCAGTATCAGACATGGCCCTAGCATTGTCAGCGCACTCTGTTCTCACCCCAGAGTGATCACGCTTGCCTCTTAGTTCAGGTAATTTAGACAAAACTTCAGTCATAACAGTAGCCATATCTTGTAATGTTATCTGTAATGGCCGCCCAGATGTACTAGGCGCCAAAATATCACGCACCTCCCGGGCGGGAGATGCAGGTACTGTCGCGTGAGGCGAGTTAGTCGGCATAACTCTCCCCTCGCTGTTTGGTGAAATTTGTTCACATTGTACAGATTGACTTTTATTTAAAGTAGCATCAATACAGTTAGTACATAAATTTCTATTGGGCTCCACCTTGGCATTGGAACAAATGACACAGATATCTTCCTCTGAGTCAGACATGTTTAACACACTAGCAAAAAAACTTACAACTTGGTTATAATCTTATTTAGCAAAAAAACGCACTGTGCCTCAAAGAGGTACTAACGATTAAATGACAGTTGAAATAATGAACTGAAAAACAGTTATTGCATCAAACTTTAAAACAACACAACTTTTAGCAAAGGTTTGTTCCCATTAGTAAAAAACAACACTAATTAAATTTGTACATAAGAAAACAAAACAACGTTTTTTATACACAGTCACTATAAGAATTCTCACAGCTCTGCTGAGAGAATTTACCTCCCTTCAAAGAAGTTTGAAGACCCCTGAGATCTGTCAGAGATGAACCGGATCATGCAGGAAATATAAAAGTAGCTGACTGGAATTTTTTGATGCGTAGCAAAGAGCGCCAAAAACGGCCCCTCCCTCTCCCACACAGCAGTGAAGAGAAACGAAACTGTCACAATTAAAGCAAAAAACTGCCAAGTGGAAAATAATGCCCAAATATTTATTCACACAGTACCTCAGCAATGTAAACGATTCTACATTCCAGCAAAAACGTTTAACATGAGAATAGTTATTAAAAGGATTAGTGACCTTTAACACAGTAGTTCCGGTGAAATACCATCCCCAGAATACTGAAGTGTATACATACATGTCATTTTAACGGTATGGCAGGCTTTTCTCATCAATTCCATTCAGAAAATAAAAACTGCCACATACCTCAATGCAGATTCATCTGCCCGCTGTCCCCTGATCTGAAGCCTTTACCTCCCTCAGATGGTCGAGAACAGCAATATGATCTTAACGACTCCGGTTAAAATCATAGTAAAAAATCTCTGTCAGATTCTTCCTCAAACTCTGCCAGAGAAGTAATAACACGCTCCGGTGCTATTTTAAAATAACAAACTTTTGATTGAAGTCATAAAAACTAAGTATAATCACCATAGTCCTCTCACACATCCTATCTAGTCGTTGGGTGCAAGAGAATGACTGGGACTGACGTAGAGGGGAGGAGCTATATGCAGCTCTGCTGGGTGAATCCTCTTGCATTTCCTGTTGGGGAGGAGTTATATCCCAGAAGTAATGATGACCCGTGGACTGATCACACATAACAGAAGAAATAAACTGTATATAGGTATATGATGCAATTTTTAAAATACATTGCAGATTTACTATTCTTTTTTACAATTACAAAGCTACTGACCATACACACTTGTGCACAAATTCAAATATGAAGCATAATACTAGTGCAAACGAAAAACAAAATTTATACTCACCTGATAAACACATTTCTTTCATGATGGTTAGAGTCCATAAGTCATCACATGTGGGAATTCTCCTCCTAGAGGTCAGGAGGGGAATTCTGATGATGACTCATGGACTTTTACCATCTGATGAATCTATATTCTCATATCACAATTAAAAGCTCAGATTTGAATACATATTGCCACAAACCTCAGCACCATGGGCTCCAATGCTTGAGAAGCAAGTCTTTCAAACATTCTCTGAAGAGGAGGGTGTAATGAGTGATCTTCATCTGCTAGAGCTGCGCTACATCTATGCAGCAACCGTGCATGAAGACCTGCTTCACACATAATCTGTTGGTTTCTTTCTGTATGCACCAATGATTGTAAAATATTTGCAATTGCCAGCTGAAGGTCAAGTGCATGCTGCAAAGACAAAGTGTAAGGCAGAATTATCATACGGATAATAGAGGATTTTGGAGAGACCCAGCCAACTAAAAAGCCACTAACATTTACATTTAGTTGAAATAATTTTTATTGATTTTGAACAACATATTTAAACATCATAGCTTAGTTGTACAGGTGGCAATTCTTATCCAATATTATATATAAACCATTTCAAAATACATTGTCAGAGGAGCATAATGACACTAGTGACCTCGATCACCTTTATATTTTAACAATACACCATCCACCCTGTACATATGTTAGTGTAGAAGAGTAACCGAAACTTCTACCCTATCCCCAATAAACTGACCACCCTCCCCCCCCCCTCCAGGCAGCGCCGAACGTTCTTTTACCAAGGTGGGAATTTATATATTTATGTGATTTCTATCATGTTTCTTAAGTTGCGTTATACAAGAATTACTACATCAGAAGTTCCTAATCATCTCCATAAAGGTAACCTACAGTCTCCCTAATTTGTTCTGTCATACCAAATCTTCCTCATGTTGCTACAACTCTTTCCTTAGCATCCAATAGAACCAGACCTTCTGAAACTGCTCAGGCTGACCCTGTGTCCAGGCTGCTAACTCCAACATGGTGTAGGTGTCTGTAATTTTCTCTACCACTTCCTGCCATGAGGACGTCCCCTCTTTCCAGTATCTGGCAACACATATTCTCAAGCATGTGCAGAGGATTTTGATAAACTTGTTAATTACTATATTAAATGGTCTCACCTTGTCGTGTAGCAGTGCTTGTGATATTGTGAGAGTTACTTTCTCATCAAGTAGGTTCCCTATCAAGTCTGAAAGTCCAAAGTGATTGGACTCCTGGACAATCCCACCACATGTGTCTAAATGTCCCCTTTTCTTGACAGCCTCTATAGCAGTTTCTAACATTTACATTTAAAGGGACACTCAAGTCAAAATTAAACTTTCATGATTCAGATAGTATGTATCTACTACTCATTTGAAGTTCAGACTAAGTGCTATTGCGTTATCTTTTTATCATGCAATTGTTGATTATGCAAATATATTGTATCGACTGGTCCTTTAATGGTTTTTACTTTATGCATGCTCTTGAATACAGTAGAGCTGTATAATCAACAATTTCATAATACAAAGACAATGCAATACAATTTAAACTTGGAATTTCAAAGCAGCAGATTTTTTTCTGACAAGTTTTAAACTTTCCTTTCAATATCCTGTCCGTGTATCATGTTACAGCCATCTGTCAGTCACAGACTCATATATGTATATACGGTGAACACTTGTGAATGCGGAAGGTGAGCTGGTGATTTCGGAAAGTGTGCACATACAAATTTAATATAGGAAGTAATTTTCCTAGTTTAAAAAAAAATATGATAAATATGAATGATGAAAGTTTAATATTTACTTCAATGTTACTTTAATTTTTAAACTTAAAGTGATGGTAAACTCTCCTGTTTATAAAAACAGATACGGAATGTTGGTGATATTTTAAATGGCGTTTCACTCATTATATGTAATGAAGATATGCTATAACTTACTTTTTAATATAGATATGAAATTCAAATACCCTGCGCACCGCTGCCCACTTCAAAAGTCATTTTTTTTCAGTGAGCTAAAGGTTTTAATTGTTGTCCAATCAGTGCTCTAGCTACAACAAAAGGTGCCCAAAGGGGAGAGCGCTGATTGGAGAACAGTTAAAAGAAAAATTGACTTTTAAAGTGGGCGGAGGAGCGTGGGGTATTTGAATTTGATATCTATATTAAAAAGTGAGCTATAGCGCAACTTCATTATAAATGATGAATAAAACTTCATCTAAAATATTACTAACATTCCGGATCTGTTTTTAAAAAATGGAGAGTTTACCGTCACTTTAAATTTCATAGCGCGAGGCAGAGAACATTAAAAGAATATTGAAATGACCAATAGAGCTACAAGGAAAAAAAAATACTAAGAGACAGCATAATTTTACAGTCATTACATTTTGAGCATTCAAAACTCCTGTTGCTTAACCTTTATATCTAAAAAAAGACCGTATACGCAAACCATAGTGAACCCCTCTGACAAAAACGTAAAACATTTACAAAAGAAGCTTGTCAGATGCAGCCATTCACAGACTAGTGCAGTTATGTGCAAAAATTAAAAGGAAACTAAATTAAAGGAACATCAAACCCAAAATATTTTCTTTCACAATTCATACATTTTTCAAGCAACTTTCCAATTTTTTTCTTTTATCAATGTAGTTTTAATTTCCTTGGTATCATTTGTTGAAGTAGCAGCAATACACTAATGGAAGCTATTTGAACGCATAAGTTAAGCTAATGACAAGAGGCAAATATGTGCAGCCACCAATCAGCAACTAGCTTCCAGCTCCTAAACCTACCTATGTATGCTTTTCAACAAAGAATACTGAAAAATAATAGAACTTTGAAAGGTGTTTAAAATTGAATGCTCTGTGTGTATTGTGAAAGAAAATGATTGGGTTTCATACTCCTTTAAATAAACTGCTTAAAGGGATAGGAAAATCACAATTAAACTTGCATGATTTAGATAGAGCATGTCATTTTAAAACACTTTTAAATTCACTTCTATTTTCAAATGTGATTCGTTCTCTTGGTATCCCTTGTTTAAAAATTAAAACGCACATATCCTACACTAGTGAGAGCTGTTGCTAATTGGTGCCTGCACACATTTCTCTCTTGTGATTGGCTAAATAGATATTTTCAGCTTCCTGTCAAGTAGTGCAATGCTGTCCCTTCAGCAATGGATAACAAGAGAATGAAGAAAATTTGATAAGAGAATTAAATTGGAAAGATGTTTAAAATTGTATGTTCTATCTGAATCATAAAAGAACATTTTGGGGTTTACTATCCCTTTAACTGTAGGCAAATATAATAAAAAATAAAAAAAATGCTGCAAAAGACTTACTTCTGGCTGGCTGTCCGAGTCAACTGACGCCAAAAGGTCAAGCATAGATAGCATGGCTCCAGGATGTATTACGATTGCATCAGAAGTTGCAAGAGAAGATGTTCCGGTATGTTTCATATCAGCAATGTTTTTAGGGGGGATCAGAGCGGACGAGGAGACGGCATGGTAAGCATGTCTGCAGGAACAAAAACAGGTGTTATTGCTTTGTTTAGGAATGAAAAAGCAACAGCTCGGTTACAACTTGTGTGGAAGTCTTGGCACTAATAACGTAGCTCTATTAAAATACTGGCACATATAGGGAAATATTAAAGGGACACTCAGGTTTTATTAAATTTTCATGATTCAGATACAGCATGTAATTTTAAACAACTTTCCAATTTACTTCCATTAAAAAGAAATGTGCACAGTCTTTTATATTTACACTTTTTGAGTCACCAGCTCCTACTGAGCATGTGCAAGAACTCACAGACTATACGTATATGCATTTGTGATTGGCTGATTGCTATCACATGGTACAGGGGGAGTGGAAATATACATAACTTTGAAATGTGTTAGAAAAAAATCTACTACTCATTTGAAATTCAGAGAAAATGCTATTGTATTGTCTTGTTATCTTGCATTTGTTGATTATGCAAATCTACTGTGTTTACTGGTCCTTTAACCACACTGAAATCAGTTTATTTCTCTAAGCAGTTGCATTTCATTTGCATTGTTTATCCTTAAACGACTAGCTGAATATTTATAGATGTAATGTGCTAATGACTAAAGTGAGTCATTTAGCAGCTTCCCAGTGTTTTTGCCATGAAGAAGAATATACACAGTCTACTTTTGTTTTGGTTTACAAAAAAAAAAGAAAGAAAGAAGAACAAAAAGTGGGATAAGTCAAATGTTTTAATTTGACAGCAATTAGTTTAACAATAAAATGCACTAATTGTGGGGTTGATCCCAATCTATAATTTTATAATTATCACAATGTTAAAAATTTGCAGATGAGCCCTTTTAAATGTTAACCCAATCATAATCTGCAATTTTTATTGATGATGTTTTTTCCATTATCGATATGGGAAGAAATAGCTGTAATCTTAACATGAGCCAGTCCTATTAGGCTGAGATCACAATTGAAATTCTCAGTACTTGACATATTTACAGGGCCATTTTCACTTATAAAACTCCACAACTAAAAGGACTTGATAAACACTTTTTGAATTGTTAACAAGCACCCCCAGAAAGTTATAAGTGATTTCCAAGTATTATCTAAAAGTGGCATTTAAACAGTCAATTCCTAATTTTTATTTTATTTTTAAAGAGGCCTATCATCTTTTTACTTATTGTGCAACAATATTTTTAAGAACCCCACCATATGTAGATTTTTTTCTTCTTCAGGTGATGTTTCTTACTGTCCCCCAATCAACGGCTTAGCCATAAGGCTCACAGTTTTCTATGTGGGGCATCCTTATTTGTATCCCACATGTGCAATGTTGAGGTCCTTTGGATGCACTCTTTCCACACTAATGAAGCCCCCTTTTACGTAACAGCAATACAAGTAAACAGCGAATCAGAACAAGAGTTCCAATTCACTTTTTACTTGTATAGCTGTATTGCTAACGCTGGAAATATTGCAGGGGCAGTACAATGTGGAGCGCACACTGCCAATTACGTACAGAGCGGGTGGGACCCCGTTATAAATCACCACACTACAAATAAAGAGAAGGGAAGGCCAGAGGGAGTAGGGAATAATAAAAACATCAACATATAAAAAAATTTTTTTTATCATCATAGCGCACAATTAAAAAAAATACATAGCGTATTGATTGGCACACTCACTAAGAATAGAGTGGTACATTTTACCATCACTTTAAGAATGGAACACTGGTTATAAAGATGATCAAAACGCACTGATATTACCCCCATCATATTGAATGACATTTTGAAGCAACGTCATCAAAACAGATACAACCACTACTTACTTAGTCAATTAAAGTTACAAATTAATACCAAGTACTTCTGCACTAAAAAAAATAGCTTAATCTATAACAAAAGAAAGACAAATGCACAGTGGACTGATAATGTCCATCCTTAAATCCCTTTAGAGAAACATACACCTTCATGGTTTTACAACATGCATGACATCGACTAGTATCACTACAAAGTATTAAAGGGAATCAATGAACATACGGGCATGAACCTATGATGTTCTCGATAAACCTACAAATTGCCATTTTGTTTGTTGCCAATTCTGGTAATTTGGTTTATAATCAGAATAATGAGTCAAATAAGGATTTTGTGTTGCTTTTGGGAAGTAAATATTTCCAGCTTGAGGAACATTAAAAAGGAATGTAAAATCAAAATTAAATTTTCACGATTTAGATAGATCATGCAATTTTAAAATACTTTTAAATGTACTAATATTATTAAATTTGCTTTGTTGTCTTGTTATCCTTTATTGAGAAGCATACCCTTGTAACCACAGGAGCAGCAATCACTGTTGGGAGCTCGCTTCTGATTGGTGGCTGCACATGCCTCTTGTACTTAGCTCACCCGATGTGTTCAGCTAGCTCCCAGAACATTACAGCTCTTTCAACAAAGGATATCAAGAGTATGAAGCTAACGTTTTAATATAACTTAGTAAATTGGAAAGCTGTTTAAAATTGTGTGCTCTGTCTGGATCATAGAGGAAAAATATTGGGCTTCATGTCTTAACGGCAGAAGCACATAAAGATTGTAATCACTGGAAAAGAACACTGACAATAGTGGATGATGTTCAAAAATCACTATCTACCTAAAAGAAGTACAACATTTCTTCTAATCAAAATGGAAAAGCTATAAGATCAATTTTAAGAAAAATACAGCTAAACCTTATCTCCCCTATACATAATAATACAGCTATACACATAATAATACATATTATATGCAACTACTCAATGCAGGGTGTCCCATGTCCGTTTCAGTACTATATAGGGATTAGTAGTCTTTTAAAATGTGTCTATTTTAAATCTTCTTCACCAGAGGCGTAACTAGAAACCACAGCGCCCAGGTGCAAGAATCTAAGAAGGCCCCCCCCAACAAAAAGGGAATTTGATACATATATTTTTGTGAATCAGATTACATGTCTGCAAAAGGAGGTACCCTGTGCCCACAGTCTGTGAGATGGTCTGACGCCCTATTACTGTATATAGTGACACTGTTTAACCCCCCCAGTACTGTATATAGTGAGTCAGTGACACAGTCTGTAATCTGCCGGTGAGATGGCTGGCCTGACCCTACCCGCCCCAGTACTTTATAAAGTGACCACAGTAGTCTGAGACATGGTCCAGCCCCCCCGTACTGTATAGACTAACACTGTTTACCCCCCAACCCCCCATGCTGTAGTAACAAGGTCTGAAATTTGCTGGTTCCACAAACATATACACACACACACATACATGCATAAATACACACACACATACATGCATAAATACACACACACACAAACACCAATGGGTAACAGAAACACTAACCCCTGTAGTCAGAGACACTAGTGAAGCATCAAGTCACACTCACATGATATCAGTGCAGGCAGTGGCAGGTCAACGTTTTTTATTGTAAAAAAAAAAAAATCAAAAATTTTTTTTGAAGCTGGGCCCCCACCCTTGGGGGCCCAGTTGCAATTGCGACCTCTGCACCACCTGTAGTTTTGCCCCTGTTCTTCACAAATGTTATACAACCATTTTATCAAAGAGTAGAAACTCTTCTATTAAAAAGAGGAAGGTTTTAAAATCTCATATTAAAAAAATAGGAGAGTCTTCAATGCATAAACAGGAAATGCACTACACTAGGCACACAAATGAATGCTCCCAGGACCAATACAATAGCCATATAGAAGGACATGAATGTGGTTTCTTTACTACTATTTTCCATAGTTCAAACAGCAGGTAACCAACTATACACAGGGAATTCTATATATAAAAATATATATTTGCACAGATCTTAGTGTGTTGTACTTTTTACAAGAAGGAATCTGGCTCCGAAAAGAGCTGAATTTTGTTTATATCTCAAACCAGGACAGTCCAACAGCTTCTGAAACTGCTGGGATATATATTAAACTTATTTAAAAAAAACAGAATTTATGTTTACCTGATAAATTACTTTCTCCAACGGTGTGTCCGGTCCACGGCGTCATCCTTACTTGTGGGATATTCTCTTCCCCAACAGGAAATGGCAAAGAGCCCAGCAAAGCTGGTCACATGATCCCTCCTAGGCTCCGCCTACCCCAGTCATTCGACCGACGTTAAGGAGGAATATTTGCATAGGAGAAACCATATGGTACCGTGGTGACTGTAGTTAAAGAAAATAAATTATCAGACCTGATTAAAAAAACCAGGGCGGGCCGTGGACCGGACACACCGTTGGAGAAAGTAATTTATCAGGTAAACATAAATTCTGTTTTCTCCAACATAGGTGTGTCCGGTCCACGGCGTCATCCTTACTTGTGGGAACCAATACCAAAGCTTTAGGACACGGATGAAGGGAGGGAGCAAATCAGGTCACCTAAATGGAAGGCACCACGGCTTGCAAAACCTTTCTCCCAAAAATAGCCTCAGAAGAAGCAAAAGTATCAAACTTGTAAAATTTGGTAAAAGTGTGCAGTGAAGACCAAGTCGCTGCCCTACATATCTGATCAACAGAAGCCTCGTTCTTGAAGGCCCATGTGGAAGCCACAGCCCTAGTGGAATGAGCTGTGATTCTTTCGGGAGGCTGCCGTCCGGCAGTCTCGTAAGCCAATCTGATGATGCTTTTAATCCAAAAAGAGAGAGAGGTAGAAGTTGCTTTTTGACCTCTCCTTTTACCGGAATAAACAACAAACAAGGAAGATGTTTGTCTAAAATCCTTTGTAGCATCTAAATAGAATTTTAGAGCGCGAACAACATCCAAATTGTGCAACAAACGTTCCTTCTTTGAAACTGGTTTCGGACACAGAGAAGGTACGATAATCTCCTGGTTAATGTTTTTGTTAGAAACAACTTTTGGAAGAAAACCAGGTTTAGTACGTAAAACCACCTTATCTGCATGGAACACCAGATAAGGAGGAGAAGACTGCAGAGCAGATAATTCTGAAACTCTTCTAGCAGAAGAAATTGCAACTAAAAACAAAACTTTCCAAGATAATAACTTAATATCAACGGAATGCAAGGGTTCAAACGGAACCCCCTGAAGAACTGAAAGAACTAAATTGAGACTCCAAGGAGGAGTCAAAGGTTTGTAAACAGGCTTAATTCTAACCAGAGCCTGAACAAAGGCTTGAACATCTGGCACAGCGGCCAGCTTTTTGTGAAGTAACACAGACAAGGCAGAAATCTGTCCCTTCAGGGAACTTGCAGATAATCCTTTTTCCAATCCTTCTTGAAGGAAGGATAGAATCCTAGGAATCTTAACCTTGTCCCAAGGGAATCCTTTAGATTCACACCAACAGATATATTTTTTCCAAATTTTGTGGTAAATCTTTCTAGTCACAGGCTTTCTGGCCTGAACAAGAGTATCGATAACAGAATCTGAGAACCCTCGCTTCGATAAGATCAAGCGTTCAATCTCCAAGCAGTCAGCTGGAGTGAAACCAGATTCGGATGTTCGAACGGACCCTGAACAAGAAGGTCTCGTCTCAAAGGTAGCTTCCAAGGTGGAGCCGATGACATATTCACCAGATCTGCATACCAAGTCCTGCGTGGCCACGCAGGAGCTATCAAGATCACCGACGCCCTCTCCTGATTGATCCTGGCTACCAGCCTGGGGATGAGAGGAAACGGCGGGAACACCTAAGCTAGTTTGAAGGTCCAAGGTGCTACTAGTGCATCCACTAGAGCCGCCTTGGGATCCCTGGATCTGGACCCGTAGCAAGGAACTTTGAAGTTCTGACGAGAGGCCATCAGATCCATGTCTGGAATGCCCCACAGCTGAGTGACTTGGGCAAAGATTTCCGGATGGAGTTCCCACTCCCCCAAATGCAATGTCTGACGACTCAGAAAATCCGCTTCCCAATTTTCCACTCCTGGGATGTGGATAGCAGACAGGTGGCAGGAGTGAGACTCCGCCCATAGAATGATTTTGGTCACTTCTTCCATCGCCAGGGAACTCCTTGTTCCCCCCTGATGGTTGATGTACGCAACAGTTGTCATGTTGTCTGATTGAAACCGTATGAACTTGGCCCTCGCTAGCTGAGGCCAAGCCTTGAGAGCATTGAATATCGCTCTCAGTTCCAGAATATTTATCGGTAGAAGAGATTCTTCCCGAGACCAAAGACCCTGAGCTTTCAGGGAACCCCAGACCGCGCCCCAGCCCATCAGACTGGCGTCGGTCGTGACAATGACCCACTCTGGTCTGCGGAATGTCATCCCTCGTGACAGGTTGTCCAGGGACAGCCACCAACGGAGTGAGTCTCTGGTCCTCTGATTTACTTGTATCTTCGGAGACAAGTCTGTATAGTCCCCATTCCACTGACTGAGCATGCACAGTTGTAATGGTCTTAGATGAATGCGTGCAAAAGGAACTATGTCCATTGCCGCTACCATCAACCCGATCACTTCCATGCACTGAGCTATGGAAGGAAGAGGAACGGAATGAAGTATCCGACAAGAGTCTAGAAGTTTTGTTTTTCTGGCCTCTGTCAGAAAAATCCTCATTTCTAAGGAGTCTATTATTGTTCCCAAGAAGGGAACCCTTGTTGACGGAGATAGAGAACTCTTTTCCACGTTCACTTTCCATCCGTGAGATCTGAGAAAGGCCAGGACAATGTCCGTGTGAGCCTTTGCTTGAGGAAGGGACGACGCTTGAATCAGAATGTCGTCCAAGTAAGGTACTACAGCAATGCCCCTTGGTCTTAGCACAGCTAGAAGGGACCCTAGTACCTTTGTGAAAATCCTTGGAGCAGTGGCTAATCCGAAAGGAAGCGCCACGAACTGGTAATGTTTGTCCAGGAATGCGAACCTCAGGAACCAATGATGTTCCTTGTGGATAGGAATATGTAGATACGCATCCTTTAAATTCACCGTGGTCATGAATTGACCTTCCTGGATGGAAGGAAGAATAGTTCGAATGGTTTCCATCTTGAACGATGGAACCTTGAGAAACTTGTTTAAGATCTTGAGATCTAAGATTGGTCTGAACGTTCCCTCTTTTTTGGGAACTATAAACAGATTGGAGTAGAACCCCATCCCTTGTTCTCTTAATGGAACAGGATGAATCACTCCCATTTTTAACAGGTCTTCTACACAATGTAAGAATGCCTGTCTTTTTATGTGGTCTGAAGACAACTGAGACCTGTGGAACCTCCCCCTTGGGGGAAGTCCCTTGAATTCCAGAAGATAACCTTGGGAGACTATTTCTAGCGCCCAAGGATCCAGAACATCTCTTGCCCAAGCCTGAGCGAAGAGAGAGAGTCTGCCCCCCACCAGATCCGGTCCCGGATCGGGGGCCAACATTTCATGCTGTCTTGGTAGCAGTGGCAGGTTTCTTGGCCTGCTTTCCCTTGTTCCAGCCTTGCATTGGTCTCCAAGCTGGCTTGGCTTGAGAAGTATTACCCTCTTGCTTAGAGGACGTAGCACTTTGGGCTGGTCCGTTTCTACGAAAGGGACGAAAATTAGGTTTATTTTTTGCCTTGAAAGGCCGATCCTGAGGAAGGGCGTGGCCCTTACCCCCAGTGATATCAGAGATAATCTCTTTCAAGTCAGGGCCAAACAGCGTTTTCCCCTTGAAAGGAATGTTAAGTAGCTTGTTCTTGGAAGACGCATCAGCCGACCAAGATTTCAACCAAAGCGCTCTGCGCGCCACAATAGCAAACCCAGAATTCTTAGCCGCTAACCTAGCCAATTGCAAAGTGGCGTCTAGGGTGAAAGAATTAGCCAATTTGAGAGCATTGATTCTGTCCATAATCTCCTCATAAGGAGGAGAATCACTATCGACCGCCTTTATCAGCTCATCGAACCAGAAACATGCGGCTGTAGCGACAGGGACAATGCATGAAATTGGTTGTAGAAGGTAACCCTGCTGAACAAACATCTTTTTAAGCAAACCTTCTAATTTTTTATCCATAGGATCTTTGAAAGCACAACTATCCTCTATGGGTATAGTGGTGCGTTTGTTTAAAGTGGAAACCGCTCCCTCGACCTTGGGGACTGTCTGCCATAAGTCCTTTCTGGGGTCGACCATAGGAAACAATTTTTTAAATATGAAGGAGGGACGAAAGGAATACCGGGCCTTTCCCATTCTTTATTAACAATGTCCGCCACCCGCTTGGGTATAGGAAAAGCTTCTGGGAGCCCCGGCACCTCTAGGAACTTGTCCATTTTACATAGTTTCTCTGGGATGACCAACTTGTCACAATCATCCAGAGTGGATAATACCTCCTTAAGCAGAATGCGGAGATGTTCCAACTTAAATTTAAATGCAATCACATCAGGTTCAGCTAGTTGAGAAATGTTCCCTGAATCAGTAATTTCTCCCTCAGACAAAACCTCCCTGGCCCCATCAGACTGGGTTAGGGGCCCTTCAGAAATATTATTATCAGCGTCGTCATGCTCTTCAGTATCTAAAACAGAGCAGTCGCGCTTACGCTGATAAGTGTTCATTTTGGCTAAAATGTTTTTGACAGAATTATCCATTACAGCCGTTAATTGTTGCATAGTAAGGAGTATTGGCGCGCTAGATGTACTAGGGGCCTCCTGAGTGGGCAAGACTCGTGTAGACGAAGGAGGGAATGATGCAGTACCATGCTTACTCCCCTCACTTGAGGAATCATCTTGGGCATCATTGTCATTGTCACATAAATCACATTTATTTAAATGAATAGGAATTCTGGCTTCCCCACATTCAGAACACAGTCTATCTGGTAGTTCAGACATGTTAAACAGGCATAAACTTGATAACAAAGTACAAAAAACGTTTTAAAATAAAACCGTTACTGTCACTTTAAATTTTAAACTGAACACACTTTATTACTGCAAATGCGAAGAAACATGAAGGAATTGTTCAAAATTCACCAAATTTTCACCACAGTGTCTTAAAGCCTTAAAAGTATTGCACACCAAATTTGGAAGCTTTAACCCTTAAAATAACGGAACCGGAGCCGTTTTGAACTTTAACCCCTTTACAGTCCCTGGTATCTGCTTTGCTGAGACCCAACCAAGCCCCAAGGGGAATACGATACCAAATGACGCCTTCAGAAAGTCTTTTCTAAGTATCAGAGCTCCTCTCACATGCGACTGCATGCCATGCCTCTCAAAAACAAGTGCGCAACACCGGCGCGAAAATGAGGCTCTGCCTATGTTTTGGGAAAGCCCCTAAAGAATAAGGTGTCTAAAACAGTGCCTGCCGATATTATTATATCAAAATACCCAGATAAAATGATTCCTCAAGGCTAAATATGTGTTAATAATCAATCGATTTAGCCCAGAAAAAGTCTACAGTCTTAATAAGCCCTTTTTGAAGCCCTTATTTACGATCGTAATAAACATGGCTTACCGGATCCCATAGGGAAAATGACAGCTTCCAGCATTACATCGTCTTGTTAGAATGTGTCATACCTCAAGCAGCAAGAGACTGCTCACTGTTCCCCCAACTGAAGTTAATTGCTCTCAACAGTCCTGTGTGGAACAGCCATGGATTTTAGTGACGGTTGCTAAAATCATTTTCCTCATACAAACAGAAATCTTCATCTCTTTTCTGTTTCTGAGTAAATAGTACATACCAGCACTATTTCAAAATAACAAACTCTTGATTGAATAATAAAAACTACAGTTAAACACTAAAAAACTCTAAGCCATCTCCGTGGAGATGTTGCCTGTACAACGGCAAAGAGAATGACTGGGGTAGGCGGAGCCTAGGAGGGATCATGTGACCAGCTTTGCTGGGCTCTTTGCCATTTCCTGTTGGGGAAGAGAATATCCCACAAGTAAGGATGACGCCGTGGACCGGACACACCTATGTTGGAGAAATTAATCTGTTTATGGGTTTTTTTTTAGTGTCGATTACTAGACAAACATCAATGGCACCATAATCAGATTCAGCCTGTTATGGCTCCTTTTTCTAGCTATTCCCCTGACATTTGACCCTAATCACACATACAGTGGAGCAAAAAAGTATTTAGTCAGCCACCAATTGTTCAAGTTCTCCCACTTAAGAAGATGAGAGAGGCCTGTAATTTTCATCATAGGTATACCTCAACTATGAGAGACAAAATGTGGAAACAAATCCAGACAATCACATTGTCTGATTTGGAAATAATTTATTTGCATATTATGGTGGAAAATAAGTATTCGGTCACCTAAAACAAGCAAGATTTTTGGCTCTCACAGACCTGTATCTTCTTCTTTAAGAGGCTCCTCTGTCCTCCACTTATTACCTGTATTAATGGCACCTGTTTGAACTTGTTATCAGTATAAAAGACACCTGTCCACAACCTCAAACAGTCACACTCCAAACTCCACTATGGTGAAGACCAAAGAGCTGTCGGACACCAGAAACAAAATTGTAGACCTGCACCTGGCTGGGAAGACTGAATCTGCAATAGGCAAGCAGCTTGGTGCGAAGAAATCAACTGTGGGAGCAATAATTAGAAAATGGAAGACATACAAGACCACTGATAATCTCCCTCGATCTGGGGCTCCATGCAAGATCTCACCCCATGGGGTCAAAATGATCACAAGAACAGTGAGCAAACATCCCAGAACCACATGAGGGGGACCTAGTGAATGACCTGCAGAGAGCTGGGACCAACGTAACAAAGGCTACCATCAGTAACACACTATGCCACCAGGGACTCAGATCCTGAAGTGCCAGATGTGTCCCCCTGCTTTACCCAGTACATGTCCGGCCCCATCTGAAGTATGCTAGAGAGCATTTGGATGATCCAGAAGCGGATTGGGAGAATGTCATATGGTCAGATGAAACCAAAGTAGAACTGTTTGGTAGAAACACAACTCGTGTTTGGAGGAGAGAGAATGCCGAGTTGCAACCAAAGAACACCATACCTACTGTGAAGCATGGGGGTGGCAACATCATGCTTTGGGGCTGTTTCTCTGCAAAGGGAACAGGACGACTGATCCGTGTACATGAAAGAATGAATGGGGCCATGTATCGTGAGATTTTGAGTGCAAACCCCCTTCATCAGCAAGGGCACAGGAGATGAAACGTGGCTGGGTCTTTCAGCATGACAATGATCCCAAACACACCGCCCGGGCAACGAAGGAGTGGCTTCGTAAGAAGCATTTCAAGGTCCTGGAGTGGCCTAGCCAGTCTCCAGATCTCAACCCCATAGAAAACCTTTGGAGGGAGTTGAAAGTCTGTGTTGCCCAGCGACAGCCCCAAAACATCACTGCTCTAGAGGAGATCTGCATGCAGGAATGGGCCAACATACCAGCAACAGTGTGTGACAACCTTGTGAAGACTTACAGAAAACGTTTGACCTTTTGATATTGACCAAATACTTATTTTCCACCATAATTTGCAAATAAATTCTTTCCAAATCAGACAATGTGATTGTCTGGATTTGTTTCCACATTTTGTCTCTCATAGTTGAGGTATACCTATGATGAAAATTACAGGCCTCTCTCATCTTGCACAATTGGTGGCTGACTAAATACTATTTTGCCCCACTGTAACCCTTGAGACAGATAGACCATATTAGACCATATTGATAGACCATGTAATTGCACATAAAGCGAACAGTTATGCAACCTGCAGTCACACAAGGTCAGTTACAGTCAGTGATGAGTGACTGCCCCTAGAAGAGTGGCAGAACATAGACATAAAATAAAGAGAAGACCAGCCTAAAAATGTTACTGCGGGGCATTACCCTACAGAACTACAGCTATACACTCTTTTAAATATGCTCAGGTCAAATGGTATTTAAAAGTAAATGGTATGTATTAAAAAATAAACATAATGGGACATTAGACACTAAATACATTTTCAAAACATAGTATATGGGTTATTTCTAGTCATGGGTGCTGCCATGTTGAAATCTATCTTTCATTGCATTCCAGTGCTGATGTGTTTGCACATGTGCAGCAACTCTTCAGATACCTACAGTGTAACCTTGGTTCCAAAATGGCAGCACCCATGACCGGAGAGACGTTCCCAAACCAGGATGATAAGTAAACCTAGGTAGGGTGATAGGACCTCGAGAATGTGTATGTGTCTGACATTCTATGGCAGCAGTGTTTGCTACAATATATATATATAACTTTGCTGCAAACATTACTGCAAATACTGCTGCCATAAAGTGCCAAAGACGTGCACACTACTGAAGTCCTATAAGCCTACCAAAGGATACTCTTCAACAAAAGATACCAGGAGACTGAAAAACTGTAAAGTTATTTAAAGGGACAGACTACTTGATTTTTTTATTGTTTAAAAATATAGATAATGCCTTTACTTCCCATCCCCCAGCTTTGCACACTCAACATTGTTATAGTAATATACTTTAAAAACTCTAAATCACTGCCAGTTTCTAAGCCCTTGTAGGCCGCCTCTTATCTCAGTACATTTTATTAGCTTTTCAAAAACCGACTGTGCTAGTTCACGTGTGCCATATAGATAGCATTGTGCTCACTCCCATGGACTTATTTATAAGTCAACACTGATTGGCTAAAATGCAAATCCGTCAAAAGCACTGACATAAGGGGCAGTCTGCAGAGGCTTAGATGCAAGGTAATCACAGAGGTAAAAAGTGTATTAATATAACAGTGTTGGTTATGAAAAACTGGGGAATAGGTATTAAACGGATTATCTATCTTTTTACACAATAACCGTTTTCAAGTAGACTGTCCCTTTAAAATAGCATGCTCTATCTAAATCATGAGAGTTACAAATTTGACTTTACTATCTCTTACAGGGACACTAAACCCTAAAATTTTCTTTCATTATTAAGATAGAGAATAGAAATTTAAACAACATTACAATTTACTTCTATTATTTATTTTGCTTTATTTTTTAAATATTCTAAGTTGAAGAAAAAGCAATGCACATGGGTGAGCCAATCACCCCAGGCTTCTATGTGCAGCAACCAATCAGCAGCTACTGAGCCTATCTAGAAATGCTTTTCAGCAAAGAATATCAAGATAATAAAACAAATTAGATAAAAGAAGTAAATTAGAAAGTTGTTTAAAAATGCATGCTCTTTCAAAATCATGAAAGAAAAAATGTGGGTTTCATGTCCCTTTAAATCCATTATTTTGTTTGTAAATTGTTCAATACCTATCAGCAATAACTTACAGTGATTTGCTTTATACTAGAAAAACAGTTTTCAAAATAGGGTAAATTACCAAGATCTTACATTTATTTCTTGGAAGATGATGATCTATATGCAAGATTATTAAACAGGTTTATATTAAATTAGCTATATGAAACCTGTATACCTGTGAAATGTGTTGCTTTACTGTGTTCAAAACTAAATATTGAATTCTAATCAATTAAAGGGACACTGAACCCAATTTTTTTATTTCGTGATTCAGATAGAGCATGCAATTTGAAGCAACTTTCTAATTTACTCCTATTATCAAATTTTCTTCGTTCTCTTGCTATCTTTATTTGAAAAAGAAGGCATCTAAGCTAAGGAGCCAGACAATTTTTGGTTCAGTACCCTGGGCAGCACTTGTTTATTGGTGGGTGAATTTATCCACCAATCATCAAGAACAACCCAGGTTGTTCACCAAAAATGGGCCGGCATCTAAACTTAAATTCTTGCTTTTCAAAAATAGATACAAAGAGAATGAAGAAAATTTGATAATAGGAGTAAATTAGAAAGTTGCATGCTCTATCTGAATCACAAAAGAAAAAAAAATTGGTTCAGTGTCCCTTTAAGTATTTCTGTGTAGCATTAGAATAGAAAATAGGGAAGATGTGTACTATACCATTAATAATATAAAACCTAATGCATGGTAGAATGCTTTGACAGGAAAAAAATAAGATCTATCTAAAAATATAACCAGTTTAAATAATTAATCAAATGAATATGTTATATTATTTATACCTTTACTACATCTGTGTTTCTATTTTCTCTAGACAGTCATATCTTAAAGCATTCCAAAACACAAAGGAAGAAATAACATTGGTATTTTGCTAGGAGAAAACACATTTAAAGGGACACTCAATCAAAATGAAACTTTTATTATTCAGATAGAGCAGCCATTTTAAACATCTTTCCAATTTACTTCCATTAACAAAATGTGCACAGTCTTTTTATATTTAAACTTTTTGAGCCACCAGCTCCTACTGAGCATGTGCAAGAATAAGTGTGTATGCATTTGTGAATGGCTGATGGCTGTCACATGGTACGTGTATGCATTTGTGATTGGCTGATGGCTGTCACATGGTACAGGGGGAGTGGAAAAAGACATAACTTTTAAAATTGTCAGAAAAAAAAATCTACTAGTCATTTGAAGTTCAGACTAAGTGCTATTGCATTGTCTTGTTATCTTGCATTTGTTGATTATGCAAATCTACTGTGTTGACTGGTCCTTTAATTTTCATCTTATTAAAATAAAGCTATAAAAATAGGGTGATCAGTAAACTTGACTGCCAAAACAGCAAAAACATTTTAAAGGGACACTAAACCAAAAAAATTATATCACAATTCAAGTAGAGAATACCATTTTAAACAACATTCCAATTTACTTCTATGATCTAATTTGCTTCATTCTTTAGATATCCTTTGTTGAAGAAATATCAATGCACATGTGTGAGCCAATCACACAAGGCATCTATGTGCAGCAACCAATCAGCAGCTACTGAGCCTATCTAGATATGCTTTTCAGCAAAGTATATCAAGAGAATGAAGCAAATTAGATAATAAAAGTAAATTAGAAAGTCGTTTAAAATGACATGCTTTTTCTAAATCCTGAAAGAAAAAAATTGGGTTTTGTGTCCCTTTAATATTTTTTAATGAAGAGAATCTTTTAAAAATACTTTTGCAAAAATATTCTATAAAAATGTGTCCACTGTGTTGCTACTTTCAGTGGATGTTGAAAATGTTATCGACCAAAGAAAAATAATTCAAATAATTCTATGTTCCCCTCAGGGGCTGGTCAAACTAAAAATTAGCACAAAGTTCTTTCAAATCAACCAATTCTTGCAGTGCTCCATCAGTCTATGACGCTGGTTTTCAAACCTTTTCTCCGACCTCCCTAACAGGCCAGATTTTGAGAATATCTGAACTAGAGCACAGGTAAAAACAGAATTTATGCTTACCTGATAAATTACTTTCTCCAACGGTGTGTCCGGTCCACGGCGTCATCCTTACTTGTGGGATATTCTCTTCCCCAACAGGAAATGGCAAAGAGTCCCAGCAAAGCTGGTCACATGATCCCTCCTAGGCTCCGTCCACCCCAGTCATTCGACCGACGGACAGGAGGAAATATATCTAGGAGAAACCATATGATACCGTGGTGACTGTAGTTAGAGAAAATAATTCATCAGACCTGATTAAAAAACCAGGGCGGGCCGTGGATCGGACACACCGTTGGAGAAAGTAATTTATCAGGTAAGCATAAATTCTGTTTTCTCCAACATTGGTGTGTCCGGTCCACGGCGTCATCCTTACTTGTGGGAACCAATACCAAAGCTTTAGGACACGGATGAAGGGAGGGAGCAAATCAGGTCACCTAAACGGAAGGAACCACAGCTTGCAAAACCTTTCTCCCAAAAACAGCCTCCGAAGAAGCAAAAGTATCAAATTTGTAAAATTTGGCAAAAGTGTGCAGTGAAGACCAAGTCGCTGCCTTACATATCTGGTCAACAGAAGCTTCGTTCTTGAAGGCCCATGTGGAAGCCACAGCCCTAGTGGAGTGAGCTGTGATTCTTTCAGGAGGCTGCCGTCCGGCAGTCTCATAAGCCAATCGGATGATGCTTTTAAGCCAAAAGGAAAGAGAGGTAGAAGTCGCTTTTTGACCTCTCCTTTTACCAGAATAAACAACAAACAAGGAAGATGTTTGTCTGAAATCTTTAGTAGCCTCTAAATAGAACTTTAGAGCACGGACAACGTCCAAATTGTGTAACAAACGTTCCTTCTTTGAAACTGGATTCGGACACAAAGAAGGTACAACTATCTCCTGGTTAATATTTTTGTTAGAAACAACTTTAGGAAGAAAACCAGGCTTAGTACGCAAAACCACCTTATCTGCATGGAACACCAGATAAGGAGGAGAACACTGCAGAGCAGATAACTCTGAAACTCTTCTAGCAGAAGAAATTGCAACCAAAAACAAAACTTTCCAAGATAGTAACTTAATATCTATGGAATGTAAGGGTTCAAACGGAACCCCTTGAAGAACTGAAAGAACTAGATTTAGACTCCAGGGAGGAGTCAAAGGTCTGTAAACAGGCTTGATCCTAACCAGAGCCTGAACAAATGCTTGAACAAATGGCAAAGCTGCCAGTCTTTTGTGTAGTAAGACAGATAAAGCAGAGATCTGTCCCTTTAGGGAACTTGCAGATAATCCTTTCTTCAAACCTTCTTGAAGAAAGGAGAGAATCTTAGGAATTTTTATCTTATTCCATGGGAATCCTTTGGATTCACACCAACAGATATATTTTTTCCATATTTTATGGTAAATTTTTCTAGTTACAGGTTTTCTGGCCTGAACCAGAGTATCTATCACCGAATCTAAAAACCCACGCTTTGATAGAATCAAGCGTTCAATCTCCAAGCCGTCAGTTGGAGGGAGACCAGATTTGGGTGTTCGAATGGACCTTGAACAAGAAGGTCCTGTCTCAAAGGTAGCTTCCATGGTGGAGCCGATGGCATATTCACCAGGTCTGCATACCAAGTCCTGCGTGGCCACGCAGGAGCTATCAAGATCACCGAGGCCCTCTCCTGATTGATCCTGGCTACCAGCCTGGAAATGAGAGGAAACGGTGGGAATACGTAAGCTAGGTTGAAAGTCCAAGGTGCTACTAGTGCATCTACTAGAGTCGCCTTGGGATCCCTGGATCTGGACCCGTAGCAAGGAACCTTGAAGTTCTGACGAGACGCCATCAGATCCATGTCTGGAATGCCCCATAATTGAGTTATTTGGGCAAAGATTTCCAGATGGAGTTCCCACTCCCCCGGATGAAATGTCTGACGACTCCGCTTCCCAATTTTCCACTCCTGGGATGTGGATCGCAGACAAGTGGCAGGAGTGATCCTCCGCCCATTGAATTATTTTGGTCACTTCTTTCATCGCCAGGGAACTCTTTGTTCCCCCTTGATGATTGATATAAGCAACAGTCGTCATGTTGTCTGATTGGAACCTTATGAATTTGGCCTTTGCTAGTTGAGGCCAAGCTCTGAGAGCATTGAATATCGCTCTCAGTTCCAGAATGTTTATCGGGAGAAGAGACTCTTCCCGAGACCATAGACCCTGAGCTTTCAGGGATTCCCAGACCGCACCCCAGCCCACTAGACAATGACCCACTCTGGCCTGCGGAAGCTCATTCCCTGGGACAGATGGTCCAGGGTCAGCCACCAACGGAGTGAATCTCTGGTCTTTTGATCTACTTGAATCATTGGAGACAAGTCTGTATAATCCCCATTCCACTGTTTGAGCATGCACAGTTATAATGGTCATAGATGAATTCGTGCAAAAGGAACTATGTCCATTGTTGCAACCATCAATCCTATTACTTCCATGCACTGCGCTATGGAAGGACGAGGAACAGAATGAAGCACTTGACAAGAGCTTAGAAGTTTTGATTTTCTGACCTCTGTCAGAAAAATCCTCATTTCTAAGGAATCTATTATTGTTCCCAAGAAGGGAACTCTTGTTGACGGGGACAGAGAACTCTTTTCTTTGTTCACCTTCCATCCGTTAGATGTGAGAAAGGCTAGAACGATGTCCGTATGAGCCTTTGCCTTTGACAGGGACGACGCTTGTATTAGAATGTCATCCAAGTAAGGTACTACTGCAATGCCCCTTGGTCTTAGAACCGCTAGAAGGGACCCTAGCACCTTTGTGAAAATCCTTGGAGCAGTGGCTAATCCGAATGGAAGAGCCACAAACTGGTAATGTTTGTCCAGAAAAGCGAACCTTAGGAACTGATGATGTTCTTTGTGGATAGGGATATGTAGGTACGCATCCTTTAGATCCACGGTAGTCATAAATTGACTTTCCTGGATGGTGGGTAGAATCGTTCGAATAGTTTCCATTTTGAACGATGGTACCCTGAGAAATTTGTTTAGGATCTTCAAATCCAAAATTGGTCTGAACGTTCCCTCTTTTTTGGGAACTACGAACAGATTGGAATAAAATCCCATTCCTTGTTCCTTTATTGGAACTGGGTGTATCACTCCTATCTTTAACAGGTCTTCTACACAATGTAAGAATGCCTGTCTCTTTATTTGGTTAGAGGATAAGTGAGACTTGTGGAACCTTCCCCTTGGGGGTAGTTCCTTGAATTCCAGGAGATAACCTTGAGAAACTATTTCTAGCGCCCAAGGATCCTGAACATCTCTTGCCCAAGCCTGAGCAAAGAGAGAGAGAGTCTGCCCCCCACCAGATCCGGTCCCGGATCGGGGGCTACTCCTTCATGCTGTCTTCAATACAAGCAGTGTAGTACAGCAACAAACCGGAGAATAGTGCTCGTGAAGACAGGGGCTCTGCCAGGTTCCCCCAACATCTATGATACAAGTAATTTTGTCCACAGCACTATAATATCAAATATTTTTTATTTTCTGTTAAACATACAGATATAAAATGCGACGTTTCGAGTGTTGCCACTCTTACTCATGCTAATACATTGTATCATTTGAAACAAATTTAAAGCCCTCAGTTTCGCGCCAACCACTACATTCAGTGGCTCTGCTGCCATCTACTGACCAACAAAGATATAACAGTTTAAAAACATTACTTTGTTATACAAACTAAGTATTAGTATCTGTTTGCACTTATTTACTATATGCATTTTACATTTATGCAGTCCTGTTTATAATCAATTATGCATACTTTGAACAATAGCCATACAATAATATGAACAAATTTAGACAGAATAAACTTTTGATAGAATACATTTTACAATATATTTCATACAAGGAAATGATTTTGTAATATGTTTCATTACAGAAAAATTGACCAATCATAGTCTCTATTGAGACCATTAGGTTCCATACATCCTAGTTCATATATCCAGTACATTTCTTTTTCCTTCAATATTTTTTCCCGATTACTACCATTTCTCTGGGGACCCACACTATCTATGACTTGCCATCGTAATTGGCTTATCTGGTGTCCACATTTCAAGAAATGATAGGACACTGGGGCTTCAAGATTTTTGCACCGAATATTTGAACGGTGCTGGCATATTCTGTCCCTAACCATACGAGTAGTTTCCCCTATGTAGATTAGGGAACAATTACATTTTATGAGGTAGATAACATATTTTGACTCACATGTATAATGTTCTCTTATCTCATATTTCTTCCCTGTTCTTGGATGGAAAAAATATCTGCCTTTGATTACAGAATGGCAGCTCATACAGCCTAGACAAGGAAATGTTCCTTTATTTTTATTTCCTAGGAGTGTTTGTCTTACTTGTTTCTTGGGCCCTACATCTGTACTAGTGAGTTGGTCTCTTAAGTTTTTTACTCTCCTGTAGGCCATTAGCGGGGTTTTTTTGAAAAGCTCAATTCCCTTATTGCACTCTTTTAATATGTGCCAATGCTTTGTTACAATACGTTTAATTTCTTCACTATTAGGGTTAAATTGAGTGACCAATATCAACTTATCTTCTTTATCCCTTTCTCTTAAGTTTTTCTCTTTATTTATCATATTGTTGGTATGCTTTTCAATTAATGTATTTGGATACCCTCTGTCTAGGAATTTTTTCTGCATTTCCTTCATTCTTGTTTGTTTAATTTCTGGCTTAGTCACAATCCTGTCCACCCTGAGCAACTGACTCTTTGGGAGTGAATTTATTAACCCTCTTGGATGGAAACTATCATAGCTTAATAATGTATTTCTATCTGTATCTTTTTTATACAGATCAAATACCAGCTTATTTCCCTCTTTGCTTACTCTAGTGTCTAAGAATGTTACTGATTCTTCACTCCATTCTATAGAAAATTCTAAACCTTTGACTGCTCCATTTATTTCATTAACGAACTCCATAAGGGACTCCACGCTGCCCCACCATATGCCAAACATATTGTCTATAAATCTCCACCAGGTGGCGCCATACAGACGGAATTTCTATCTTACCGGGAGAGTTAACAAGTGGAGAAACGGTTCCCATAGTAACAGCCACAACAACTATGGCAACAGAAGAGCCGGAGCACGCAGAGCCAATAGGAATCGAGAACAAGGAGCACAACCGGAAGGGGATATGACAACATCACAAGGTGAATCAGACGACTCCTCCCCTTTAGATTCGAGCAACGAAAGTCTCGGCATAGAGGTGGGAAGAAACACCGCAAGAAGCAGAGGCCGTGGCAGAGGTGGCCCGAGGAGATCGAGCAGGAGAGGGAAACAATCCCAACACTGACAACCGAAGACAAAGATGACAGATTAATAGATAATCGGACTGGGCTGCATAAAGGGGTAAGATCTGAACTGTCCACTGTATTGAACATATCTGGGAAAGAACTGACTAGCGAAGAGTTAAGCTTGCTAGAAAAAGGACTCTCCTTTTGCCCTTATGCTAATACCAATTTCTTTGAATTGAATAAGGATTTACAGAGGTTCTTTAGGAATATCAGATTGAAAACGTGGTTCCATGAGAACAAATATTTAGAATCTGAAAATAAGGATGTGGGTATTGAGTGGAAATTGAAAGATTTATCTTTAAAAAATAAAAGCATGTTTAATCCATCTTCCAACAATCACAGTGTTAATACATTCATCAAGCTGGTTTGTAATGATATAGAGAAATTGAAATGTAAGGATGAAAGAAGAATCCTAAAGAAACAGTATAAGAACAAAGCTGGAGGGTTTAATCTAACTAAAGGTGAACATAAGGCCATAAAGGAGTTGAAAATTAAATCTAGAGAGCTAACTATTAAAAAAGCGGATAAAGGCGGGGCCACCATAGTGTTAGATAGAGCATATTATATAAATGAAATTGAGGACCAACTTAAAGATAAGGAGACATATCTGAAACTAAATTATAACCCTGTGAGTAAAATTCAGAAAGAAATTGAATTAACATTAAATAAGGCCTTTGAGAACAAATTAATAGATAAGAAATTGAGGGATTATTTGTTTAATAAAGAGCCAAAGAATCCAGTGTTCTATACTGTACCCAAAGTACATAAGAATTTAACTGCACCACCAGGGAGGCCCATAGTCTCAAGTGTTAATTCTGCTTTAACTAATATCTCAACATTTCTGGATAAAATATTACAGCCAGAGGTGAAACAGATATCATCGTATTTAAAAGATACAGGAGACTTCATGAATAAAGCCAAAGAATTATGTCTAGAATCAGACAAATTTTTGCTTTATACAATGGATGTAAAGAGCCTCTACACGGCTATCAAGCACGAAACAGGAATTGGTATAATTAAAAAAGTATGTAAAGTAAATAAGAAATGCTCAGATTTGCAAGTAGAATTTATTGAGAATTTATTAAGGCTTATCCTCTATTGGAATCATTTTTTATTCCAAGATGACTGGTACATTCAAGTAAAAGGGACAGCCATGGGGACCAACGTTGCTCCATCATATGCCAACCTATTCATGAGTGAAATTGAAGAAAGAATAGTGTATGAAAATGAGAAATTCCGTCTGTATGGCGCCACCTGGTGGAGATTTATAGACGATGTGTTTGGCATATGGTGGGGCAGCGTGGAGTCCCTTATGGAGTTCGTTAATGAAATAAATGGAGCAGTCAAAGGTTTAGAATTTTCTATAGAATGGAGTGAAGAATCAGTAACATTCTTAGACACTAGAGTAAGCAAAGAGGGAAATAAGCTGGTATTTGATCTGTATAAAAAAGATACAGATAGAAATAAATTATTAAGCTATGATAGTTTCCATCCAAGAGGGTTAATAAATTCACTCCCAAAGAGTCAGTTGCTCAGGGTGGACAGGATTGTGACTAAGCCAGAAATTAAACAAACAAGAATGAAGGAAATGCAGAAAAAATTCCTAGACAGAGGGTATTCAAATACATTAATTGAAAAGCATACCAACAATATGATAAATAAAGAGAAAAACTTAAGAGAAAGGGATAAAGAAGATAAGTTGATATTGGTCACTCAATTTAACCCTAATAGTGAAGAAATTAAACGTATTGTAACAAAGCATTGGCACATATTAAAAGAGTGCAATAAGGGAATTGAGCTTTTCAAAAAAACCCCGCTAATGGCCTACAGGAGAGTAAAAAACTTAAGAGACCAACTCACTAGTACAGATGTAGGGCCCAAGAAACAAGCAAGACAAACACTCCTAGGAAATAAAAATAAAGGAACATTTCCTTGTCTAGGCTGTATGAGCTGCCATTCTGTAATCAAAGGCAGATATTTTTTCCATCCAAGAACAGGGAAGAAATATGAGATAAGAGAACATTATACATGTGAGTCAAAATATGTTATCTACCTCATAAAATGTAATTGTTCCCTAATCTACATAGGGGAAACTACTCGTATGGTTAGGGACAGAATATGCCAGCACCGTTCAAATATTCGGTGCAAAAATCTTGAAGCCCCAGTGTCCTATCATTTCTTGAAATGTGGACACCAGATAAGCCAATTACGATGGCAAGTCATAGATAGTGTGGGTCCCCAGAGAAATGGTAGTAATCGGGAAAAAATATTGAAGGAAAAAGAAATGTACTGGATATATGAACTAGGATGTATGGAACCTAATGGTCTCAATAGAGACTATGATTGGTCAATTTTTCTGTAATGAAACATATTACAAAATCATTTCCTTGTATGAAATATATTGTAAAATTTATTCTATCAAAAGTTTATTCTGTCTAAATTTGTTCATATTATTGTATGGCTATTGTTCAAAGTATGCATAATTGATTATAAACAGGACTGCATAAATGTAAAATGCATATAGTAAATAAGTGCAAACAGATACTAATACTTAGTTTGTATAACAAAGTAATGTTTTTAAACTGTTATATCTTTGTTGGTCAGTAGATGGCAGCAGAGCCACTGAATGTAGTGGTTGGCGCGAAACTGAGGGCTTTAAATTTGTTTCAAATGATACAATGTATTAGCATGAGTAAGAGTGGCAACACTCGAAACGTCGCATTTTATATCTGTATGTTTAACAGAAAATAAAAAAATATTTGATATTATAGTGCTGTGGACAAAATTACTTGTATCCTTCATGCTGTCTTGTTAGCAGTGGCAGGCTTCTTGGCCTGCTTACCTTTGTTCCAGCCTTGCATTGGTTTCCAGGCTGGTTTGGGTTGTGAGGCATTACCCTCTTGCTTAGAGGATGCAGAATTAGAGGCTGGTCCATTTCTGCGAAAGGGACGAAAATTAGGCTTATTTTTAGCCTTAAAAGACCTATCCTGTTGTAATGTCAAAAATACTATGTTGTAGTATGAAATAATTTATATGAATCACAACTGCTGAGATCATAGGATTTGTAGCAAGGTTTAAACTAGATAATAACATGGATTACTAAAAGAAGTAATGTCAGAATCCGAGTGTAAACTTTGCAATTTGTTATATGGATAAATAGCATTAGATATTTCTATAGCTGTATCGAGTAAATGAATACTGGAGGAACAACAGAAAAACCGTGTCTATAACCAGAGAAAAAATGAAACAGTGTTAACACGAAAAAAATAGCTACTATGTAAAAGTAAAGCTCTGCCACAATATATCAGGAATTATGAGTAAATATGCGTAGCAGAAATTGTATCAAATTAAGTAGCTTAAAAATGTGTAAGCGGTTACAGACTGTACCTGGAAGGTAAAACAAAGTTTTTAGATAATAGAAGAGAAATCTCACAGCTTGAATCGGAGAAACGGTTGCAGCGCTGATGCCGAAGAAGTTGGCGTGTGACGTCACAGCTCCACGATGCAGGGCGGAAGATTCGGCTGAATGGAGTAAGCTGACAGCAACGGCTGGGAGAAGTGTCAATCCAGTAACAGGAAATGTAGGCTGGTTTCAGCAAGAGAAGTTGGTGAATCCGGAATGGAAGATATTAGGATGAAATCCAAAGAGGTAACTAAATACTAGAGCTCAGTTTGAATCACACTATGGTTAGTGAAAAACAATAACAAGCAAAGTGGAGAAGGGGGAGGAGGCTTAAATAGCATAGCAGGTGAATTGATCAGACAATTAAAGGCATATTCTCAGTAAAAGTAACAGGTTGTTATTAAGCAATATGTAATCGTGACAGGATGCTCCCCTAAATGATCCACTCCGTGGATCAGGGATGAGGACGATCCGGATTCTGCTGATGGAAGTGCGAGATGAGTCTGGGGGCAGAAATATTAACAGCTGGCTCCCAAGAGTCATGTTCTGAAGTGTAACCTTTCCAACTTATCAGATACTGTAAGTTACCCCTATACATTCTAGAGTCAAGTATGGATTTAACCTCATATTCAATGTTGGGATCAATGGAGATAGGAGGTATAATTTGGCGTGAAGTGGCATCTCGTACAGAACGGTAGGGTTTTAGTAGGGAAACATGGAAGGTAGGGTGTATTTTCAGAGTGCTAGGTAACTGTAGACGAACAGCATTCTCATTTATGATTTTGATTATCTGAAAAGGACCAATGAATAATGGTGAAAGTTTCTTGCTAGGAGTATTAAGATGTAAGTTTTTGGTTGACAGCCAAACTAGATCTCCAAGGGAGTACTGTGGTGGAGCCATCCTTCTTAAGTCATAATAATGTTTCTGTTTGGTTTTAGCTTGTTCAATAGCGGTCCTGACTTTTGCAAAATTAGAAGTGATGGAACTTGTTAAATCAGCGATGTATGGTAGTGAACTGATTTGGGGTAGTAGTTGAAATGTTGGATGGAATCCATAGTTAATGAAGAATGGAGTCTGGTTGGTTGTGGAATGTACTGTGTTGTTGAAGGTAAATTCAGCATAGGGCAGGTGTTGAGACCAAGAGTGTTGGTCGAAATGACAATAAGACCTTAGGAATTGTTCAATGCTTTTGTTAGACCTTTCAGTCTGACCATTAGTCTGAGGGTGATAAGAGGTTGAAAGTCCTTTGTCAATACTGAAAATCTTGCAAAATTCAGTCCAGAGAGAACTAGTAAACTGCGAGCCACGGTCTGTTAAGATCCGTCGAGGGAGACCGTGAAGTCTGAAGACGTGTAGTAAGAGTAAATGTATAGTTTCAGCAGCGGTAGGTAGCTTGTGGTACGGTATGAGATGTATCATCTTACTGAATAAGTCCACCACGACAAGGATAGTAGTATTATTGGAGGATCTGGGAAGATCAACGACATAATCCAAGGCTATGTCGGCCCAAGGTCGTGTTGGAGTAGGTAAAGGCATGAGTAACCCATAGGGCCTATGTTTTGATCTTTTAGTGGTAGCACATACTGAACAGGTGTTAATGTACTTCATTATGTCGGTATTCATATCAGGCCACCAATAACTCCTTTTAATAAGCTCTTGGGTCTTGTGGATTCCGGTGTGTCCAGCAAATAAGGATTCATGAGCTGAATGTAAAATCAAATCTCTGATAGAAGGGGGTACATATAACTTCTCATCAAAGTAATAAAGGGAATCCTGTTTCATATGTAACTGTTGAAGAGGCTTAGTTTGATCTTTATGTTGTTCATCTCTTAGGAATGGAATAGAATCAATGAGAAACAACAGGTATTTATTCTCTGGGATTACAGATTCTTTTGGAAGAGAGAGATCCGAGGAAGTAGGCAGCCGTGAGAGAGCGTCTGCCTTCTTGTTCTTACTAGCCGGTCTGTAAGTGATAAGGAAATCAAATCTGGAGAAATACAGATTCCAACGAACATGTCGTGCAGTGAGGGTTTTGGTACTTTTAAGGTACTGTAAATTCCTATGATCAGTATACACTATGGTTGGGTATGTCACTCCTTCAAGGAGATGACGCCACTGTTCAAAAGCAACCTTAATAGCCAGTAACTCTTTATCACCCACAGGGTAATGCAACTCAGGAGCCGTCAAACATCTTGAATAAAAAGCTACGGGATGTAGAGGTTTCTTTAGGTGTTCTCTTTGTGAAAGAACAGCTCCAATAGCATAATCGGAGGCATCTACCTCCAATACATATTGGAGTTGGTTATTAGGGTAGCGTAATATAGGTGCAGAGGTGAATTTTTGTTTTAGGAGATCGAAAGCCTTTTGGGATTCAACAGTCCAGATGAACTTAATATTTGATTTTGTGAGATTGGTAAGTGGTTTGGCAATTGCTGCGAAATTGTTTATAAATTTTCGGTAAAAATTTGCAAAGCCTAGAAAGCTTTGTACCTGTTTCTTATTACTTGGCTCTGGCCACTGTCGTATGGTGGTATTTTAGAGTCGTCCATCTGTATGCCAAATTCCGAAATCTGATAACCAAGAAAGGTGATCTGGTTTGTATGAAATATACATTTTTCGGCTTTAGCATATAAAGAATGTGAGCGTAAGCGTGATAATACCTGTCTGACGTGTTTTGTGTGTTCTTCTAGTGTTTTTGAATAGATCAAAATATCATCAAGATAGATTACAATATAGGTGTCAAGAATATCTTTGAAGATATCGTTAATAAAGTGTTGGAAGGTTGCCGGGGCGTTGCAGAGACCGAATGGCATGACGGTGTATTCGTACAAGCCATAGCGAGTACGGAACGCCGTCAGCCATTCGTCTCCAGCCCTCATACGAACGAGATTATACGCACCTCGGAGGTCAAGTTTAGTGAAGACCTTGGCACCTTCCAAACGCTCAATTAGCTCTGGGATAAGGGGCAGAGGATACCGGTTTTTAACAGTAACCTTGTTCAGCTGCCGGTAATCCACTATGGGTCTTAAACTGCCATCTTTATTTTTTACAAAAAACATACCGGCCGCAGCGGGAGAGGTAGATGGTCTGATGAATCCCTTCTCTAAATTTTCCTCAATATATGATTTTAAGTGTTCCAGTTCAGGTTTGGACAATGGGAACACATGACCACAAGGTATGACTGCACCTGGTAGTAAATCAATAGGGCAGTCATAGATACGATGCGGCGGTAGGTTTTGGGATTCTTTTTTACTGAAAACATCAATAAAGTCGGCATAAACATTAGGTATCTCTATATCAGTGGAGATTTGAGGTGGTTGTAAAAGCAGAGTAGGGTAGCAAGTGGATAAACAATAATCAGAATTAAACTTTACAGTGAGATTTGACCATGATATTAGAGGGTTATGTAATTTTAACCATTGTAGGCCTAAAATGAGAGGGAAGACGGGGGATGTAATGACATCAAAGGAAATGTACTCCCTATGGTGGTCTGGTGTGGATAGGAGTAATGGTATTGTTTCATAAATTACCGGTCCAGAGGACAGAACCTCCCCATCAATTCCCCTTAAAGGTACAGGAGCCTTTTTTTTTATAAGTGGAATTTTATTTTTTGTGGCAAAACACACATCAATGTAAGAGGCAGAAGCACCAGAGTCAATTATCCCTGAAACGTTCACTCGAAGTTGATCCCACTGCAAGAGAAGGCATAGGTTACAGTAGCTTGCAGAGTGTGACACAGCATTTAAGGAATAAAAAGGATGGGAGTTCTTACCCTTATTCTGTTTCTGGAGAATGGGACAGGCTTTGACAGTATGCTCTTCTGATGCACAGTACATGCATAAATTCTGGGAGCGCCTTCTTAACTTTTCTTGATTGCTTAAAGGGCCTTTAAGAAAACCAATTTCCATAGGTTCAGTGGTGTTTTTAACATGAGAATGTGTAGGCAAAGAAGGGTTTTGTTTCTTATGTGTTGACTCATGATAACCTTTCTCGTTTTGTCTCTCCCTAAGCCTTCTGTCAATACTGATACTGAGATTAATTAGTTCCTCCAAAGTGTGAGGAATTTCAGTGCGAGAGAGTTCGTCTTTAATGGATTCTGACAAACCCAATCTAAACTGATTTTTTAGAGACAAATTATTCCATTGGGTGTCAGTAGCTAGCCTCTTAAAATCTGCAATATAATCTTCAACATCCCTTCTTTTCTGTTTAAGAGAGCGCATTGCAGTTTCAGCGGTTAGTTGTTTGTAAGGGTCATCATAAAGCTGACCAAGGGTAGAAAAGAAGGAATCTAAAGAGTTAAGTATATCATCGTTTGTCTCCAGGAAGGAATTAGCCCAGCTTCTGGGTTCTGCTCTTAAATAGGAAATGGTAGTCATCACCTTAACTCTGTCAGTGGGATATGTGTATGGTTTCAGTGCAAACAACAGAAGACAAGAGTTTTTAAAATCTCTAAATTGTTTTCTATCTCCTGAGAATATATCTGGGAGACTAACTTGTGGTTCCTGGAAGCGAGTTCTACTATCTACAAAGTCTTTAATATAAGTTTTCAGTCCCTGGTTTTCTTGTTTGAGGGTATTGAGGCCATCAGTTAATGCATCCACTTTTTGAGAGAGAGTTTGTATCTGATTAGACATCTCAGCTGGATCCATGTTTTAAGGGCTTGTTATTCTGTAATGTCAAAAATACTATGTTGTAGTATGAAATAATTTATATGAATCACAACTGCTGAGATCATAGGATTTGTAGCAAGGTTTAAACTAGATAATAACATGGATTACTAAAAGAAGTAATGTCAGAATCCGAGTGTAAACTTTGCAATTTGTTATATGGATAAATAGCATTAGATATTTCTATAGCTGTATCGAGTAAATGAATACTGGAGGAACAACAGAAAAACCGTGTCTATAACCAGAGAAAAAATGAAACAGTGTTAACACGAAAAAAATAGCTACTATGTAAAAGTAAAGCTCTGCCACAATATATCAGGAATTATGAGTAAATATGCGTAGCAGAAATTGTATCAAATTAAGTAGCTTAAAAATATGTAAGCAGTTACAGACTGTACCTGGAAGGTAAAACAAAGTTTTTAGATAATAGAAGAGAAATCTCACAGCTTGAATCGGAGAAACGGTTGCAGCGCTGATGCCGAAGAAGTTGGCGTGTGACGTCACAGCTCCACGATGCAGGGCGGAAGATTCGGCTGAATGGAGTAAGCTGACAGCAACGGCTAGGAGAAGTGTCAATCCAGTAACAGGAAATGTAGGCTGGTTTCAGCAAGAGAAGTTGGTGAATCCGGAATGGAAGATATTAGGATGAAATCCAAAGAGGTAACTAAATACTAGAGCTCAGTTTGAATCACACTATGGTTAGTGAAAAACAATAACAAGCAAAGTGGAGAAGGGGGAGGAGGCTTAAATAGCATAGCAGGTGAATTGATCAGACAATTAAAGGCATATTCTCAGTAAAAGTAACAGGTTGTTATTAAGCAATATGTAATCGTGACACCTGTGGAAGGGCGTGGCCCTTTCCCCCAGTGATGTCTGAAATAATCTCTTTCAAATCAGGTCCAAATAAAGTTTTACCTTTGAAAGGAATGTTAAGTAATTTTGTCTTGGATGACACATCCGCTGACCAAGACTTTAGCCAAAGCGCTCTGCGCACCACAATAGCAAACCCTGAATTTTTCGCCGCTAATTTTGCTAATTGCAAAGCGGCATCTAAATTAAAAGAGTTAGCCAATTTAAGTGCGTGAACTCTGTCCATAACCTCCTCATATGGAGTTTCTCTACTGAGCGACTTTTCTAGTTCCTCGAACCAGAACCACGCTGCCGTAGTGACAGGAACAATGCATGAAATTGGTTGTAGAAGGTAGCCTTGCTGTACAAAAATCTTTTTAAGCAAACCTTCCAATTTTTTATCCATAGGATCTTTGAAAGCACAACTATCTTCGATAGGAATAGTAGTGCGTTTGTTTAGAGTAGAAACTGCCCCCTCGACCTTGGGGACTGTCTGCCATAAGTCCTTTCTGGGGTCGACCATAGGAAATAATTTCTTAAATATAGGGGGAGGAACAAAAAGGTATGCCGGGCTTTTCCCACTCTTTATTTACTATGTCCGCCACCCGCTTGGGTATAGGAAAAGCGTCGGGGGGCACCGGAACCTCTAGGAACCTGTCCATCTTGCATAATTTCTCTGGAATGACCAAATTGTCACAATCATCCAGAGTAGATAACACCTCCTTAAGCAGTGCGCGGAGATGTTCTAATTTAAATTTAAATGTCACAACATCAGGTTCAGCTTGATGAGAAATTTTTCCTGAATCTGAAATTTCTCCCTCAGACAAAACCTCCCTCATGGCCCCTTCAGATTGGTGTGAGGGTATGACAGAACAATTATCATCAGCGTCCTCTTGCTCTTCAGTGTTTAAAACAGAGCAATCGCGCTTTCTCTGATAAGTAGGCATTTTGGATAAAAGATTTGCTATGGAGTTATCCATTACAGCCGTTAATTGTTGCATGGTAATAAGTATTGGCGCACTAGATGTACTAGGGGCCTCCTGCATGGGCAAAACTGGTGTAGACACAGTAGGAGATGATGTAGTATCATGTTTACTCCCCTCATTTGAGGAATCATCTTGGGCAATATCATTATTTGTGGCAGTACTGTCCTTACTTTGTTTGGACGCTATGGCACAATTATCACATAAATTTAAATGGGGAGACACATTGGCTTTCATACATATAGAACATAGCTTATCTGAAGGTATAGACATGTTAAACAGGCTTAAACTTGTCAACAATGCACAAAAAATGTTTTAAAATAAAACCGTTACTGTCACTTTAAATTTCAAACAGAAAACACTTTATTACTGAATATGTGAAAAAGTATGAAGGAATTGTTCAAAAATTACCAAATTTTCACCACAGTGTCTTAAAGCCGTTTTTCAATTTAACCCCTATACAGTCCCAGATACAGTCTTTGCTAAGACCCAACCAAGCCCTGAGGGGAAAACGATACCAAATGACGCCTTCTAAAAGCTTTTTCAGAGATTCTTAGATCCACACACATGCATCTGCATGCCCTGTTCTCAAAAAACAACTGCGCATTAATGGCGCGAAAATGAGGCTCAGTCTATGACTAGAAAGGCCCCCTGACTGAAAAAGGTGTCCAATACAGTGCCTGCCGTTTTATAAACGTTCCCCAAGATTATAAATGTCAATTGTTAGCCTAAATTTGAATAATATGCACAAATAAAGCAATCGATTTAGCCCATAAAAATGTCTACCAGTTTTTTAGCCCATAATAAGCCCTTTATTCTGTTTGTTTTTGACTAAGAAAATGGCTTACCGGTCCCCATGAGGGGAAATGACAGCCTTCCAGCATTACACAGTCTTGTTAGAAATATGGCTAGTCATACCTTAAGCAGAAAAGTCTGCTAACTGTTTCCCCCAACTGAAGTTACTTCATCTCAACAGTCCTATGTGGAAAGAGCAACCGATTTTAGTTACTGTCTGCTAAAATCATCTTCCTCTTACAAACAGAAATCTTCATCCTTTTCTGTTTCAGAGTAAATAGTACATACCAGCACTATTTTAAAATAACAAACACTTGATAGAAGAATAAAAACTACATTTAAACACCAAAAAACTCTTAACCATCTCCGTGGAGATGTTGCCTGTGCAACGGCAAAGAGAATGACTGGGGTGGGCGGAGCCTAGGAGGGATCATGTGACCAGCTTTGCTGGGACTCTTTGCCATTTCCTGTTGGGGAAGAGAATATCCGACAAGTAAGGATGACGCCGTGGACCGGACACACCAATGTTGGAGAAATAATCAGCTGATTAGTAAACATTGTTATTTTTGCCTACTTCACCCAGGTTAATCCTGAAAATCTGGCCTGTTAGGGACACCTAACAACATGTTTGAAAGCCAGTGGTTTACAGTATTTTACCTGCAGACTGAGAATAGGGTTGCCACCTCGGCCATGTTTTTCTGGACACTTATGAGTTACTCATGTTGCAAGGTAAGCAGGGCGCAACATGTATTGTGCCTGATTAACAGCATAATACATGTTCCTCCCTGCACACCCTGCAGCATGAGTAACTCATAAGTGTCCAGGAAAACATGGCCTAGGTGGCAACCCTATTCTCAGTCTGCAGGTAAAATACTGTAAACCACTGGCTTTCAAACATGTTGTTAGGTGTCCCTAACAGGCCAGATTTTCAGGATTACATATGATTTTTATAAGCAAGGAAAGTTATTTTTAGCAAAACAATCATTAAAAAATGTTTTAAAATACATAGAGTTAAGGTAGCGTATCATGTTGCATGTATCAATTGTAATTAAAATACTAAACTATGTATAACATTACATAAGGGTTGCACAATAGTTTGCAAGTGGAAATTGTAGGAAAGCATGCTTAACCACTGACTTCCTAAGCAAACAATGTTTCCAGTGCAAGGGATTCAGGGTAGATTTCTCCAAAGGAGTGCATCTATTAGAGTCGCAATCTAATTCATGCACAGCATCCCCATAAACAGGGCTGTTGAAAACAGTTTTATTATAACCCCAATTCCGAAAAAGTTGGGACAGTATGGAAAATGCAAAAAAAACAAAAAAGTCGTTTGAAAATTGAATTCACCCTTTAATATATGGAAAACACATTATTAACACATTATTTGAGGTTTTACTTTGTGAATTTAATGTATTTTTTAAAATATACACTCATTTCAAATCTGATGATTGCAACACAATGAAAAAAAAGTTGGCACAGGGGCAATTTAGCACTAATAGCAATGTGACAAGTTGAAATAAGAAGGTGATGTGAAACAGGGGAGGCAATCGTGTAATCAGAGTATATACAGAGCCTCCAAAAAAGGCCTAGTATGTCAAGAGCAAGGATGGGTCGAGGCTCGCCAATCTGCCAACAGATGCGTCAGCGAATAAGCCAACACTTTGAGAACAACATTCCCCAAAGATAAATCGGGAGGATTTTGGACATTTCACATTCTACAGTGCACAATGTAAAAGATTCAAGGAATCCGGTCAAATTTCGGTGTGTAAAGGGCAAGGCCAAAAACCCACTTCTGAATGCGCGTGATCTCTGATCCCTATAACCGTTTCAAAAACCGTCATCAGTCTGTAATGGATATCCTGACATGAGCTCGGCAATACTTTGGTAAACCTTTGTTAGTTAACACCATTCGCCGCTGCAACCACAGATGCAAGTTAAGATTTACTATGCAAAATAGAAGACGACTTCTCTGGGCTCGATTTCATCTGAGCATAGTGGAATTGTATTTTGTGGATCCGACGAGTCGACATTTCAAATAGTTTTTGGAAATAACAGCCTTCATGTTCTCCGGGTCAAAGAGGAAAAGGACCATCCAAGCCGTTATCAGCGACAGGTCCAAAAGCCAGCGTCTGTCATGGTATTGGGGTGTGTCAGTGCCCATAGCATAGGCAACTTGCCCATCTGTAAGGGCACCATTAATGCAGAAAGATATGTATACATTTTGGAGCAACATGTGCTGCCATCCAAACGTCTTTTCCAGGGACGTCCCTGCATTTCCAGCAGGACAACTCCAAACCACATTCTGCCCGGATTACAAGCGCATGGTTGCGTAAGCAGAGAGTGCGGGTGCTAGCATGGCCTGCCTGCTGTCCTGACCTGTCTCTGATTGAGAATGTGTGGCGCATTATGAAGCACAAAATAAGGCAACGAAGGCCCCATAGTCGTGCAGCTGAAGACATGATTAATGGATAAATGGGGGGGAAATTCTGCTTGCTAAACTTAACCAATCGTGGTGTCTTCAGTGCCCAAACCATTAATAAGTGTTATTAAAAGAAAAGGTGATGTTACACAGTGGTAAACAGTCAACTGTCCCAACTTTTTTTTGGAGTGTGTTGCAGTCATCAGATTTGAAATGAGTGTATATTTTAAAAAATACATTAAATTCACCAAGTAAAACATCAAATAATATATTATTAATGTGTTTTCAATATAGTACAGGGTAAACTGAGTTTCAAATGACTCCGTTTTTTTGCATTTTCCATACTCTCCCAACTTTTTCGGAATTGGGGTTGTATACCATGAAGAAAGAGGGACAGGCAAGTCATTGCTAAGAGTAAAATAGCTTTTGTTAAAAATTAAAACATAAGAAAATATGTTTTCTTCAAAGTTGCTTTTGATTGTCAAAAACTAACCTAATGAACACTGCAGACTGCTAACTTTCCTCTTACTGCAAATAAGCTGGATACTTCGCTAAAGTGATATGGATCACATTTGATATACAGAGCATGTAGCATATTATCCAGCCCTTAAGTTGAGGATAATTACTTGGCCTTAAAGGACCATTATAATTAATAAATTATATGTTCTAACTCAGAGAATGTAATCGTACCACTATTTACCCTGCAATAAGGGGTTAAACACCGTTAAAATAGTCTGCTGCTTCCAATCGGAAACGATCTAGCTGTGCAATAAGTGCTATTGATTGGCTCAGCTGCAGTTTCTGCTCAGGACCAGGAGTTCTCTGCAGCTCTAAAGCGGTACTTAAACTTACAAAATGGTTAAACACATAGCATTGCAGGGTCAAAAGTAATAAAATAACAGGCTGTAACTAAAACAATGTTATTCTATAGTGGCCCTTTAAAGAAAATATTAACATCCTTCAGTCAATAAAAAGCATTGGATATAAAAGCACCATAAACAGTTTGTAATCTATACCAGGGGTCAGCAATGAACAATATATGTGCTAACGTAGTATGTAGCAAAGCTCGTTACTTTTCTGCCTGGTTGTTAAAGGGTAAAGTCAAAATTAAACTATCGTGATTTAGATAGATTATGCAATTTTAAATAACGTTCCAATTTACTTCTATTACCTAATGTGATTGGTTCTTTTGGTATCCTTTGTTAAAAAGCATACTAAGGTAGGCTCAGGAGAAGCAATGCATTACTGGGAGTAAGCTGCTGATTGGTGGCTGCATATATATTCTTTTTGTCATTGGCTTTCCTGATGTGTTCATTTAGTTCCCACTGCTCCTTAAACAAAGGATACCAAGAGAATGAAGCAAATTTGATAACAGAAGTACATTGGAAAGTTGTTTAAAATGATATGCTCTAGCTGAATAATGAAAGGAAAAAAAATGTGTTTCATGTCCCTTTAAACAGTGTTGTAGCCAGGTCCAGCGGTATTTATTATCATTTCCCGTGCACATGATGTGGTGTTTGAGAGGCGGCACACCATGCACAGGGGAACGCACCAAACAGTAGCCTGGTTGCCCTGGAAACAGTAACGTATTGTGCTGACAAAGGGACTTCGTAGCCAGGTATCTGAGATCTGGGTTGGATATAGGGCCTGCAGGGCTCTAAGGTGGATATGGCGCATGCAGAGGGCTAAACACAGTAGCTGTTCTATTGGCTAATAGTGACACACTCACAAATATATAAATATTCATTTATTCATATTCTCTCTCTGTGTCTCCAATATTTGTAGTAGGCAGTAGTGTCAAGCTGTTAATTCTTCTTACATTAAACATATATAAAGGTAATGCACATAAAAGCAGAAACCACAACTACACAGTTTATAGGGACACTAAACCCAGTTTTTTTCTTTCATGATTCAGATAGAGCATGCGATTTTAAGCAACTTTCTAGTTTACTCCTATATCAATTGTTCTTTGTTCTCTTGCTATCTTTACTTAAAAAGCAGAAAGGTAAAGCTTAGGAGCGGTCACATTTTAGGTTCAGCACCCTGGATAGCACTTGCTTTTTGGTGGCAACATTGAGCCACCAATAAGCAAGCGTAAACCCAGGTTCTGAACCAAAAATGGTCAAAATAAAGATAGCAAGAAAACAAAGAAAATTTGATAATTGGAGTAAATTAGAAAGTCGATCTGCTCTGTCTTAATCATGAAATCATTTTTTTGGGTGTAGTATCTCTTTAATATAGAATTCACATGAAACATCCATTCAAGTCAAAAGGAGTTTTTTTTTTACACAATACATAAAGTATTTAAAAAAACTAAATATGAGGAATACCAGTACCTTTTCCGGGATAAAGCTGGCGTGCCCCAAGGTGAGGGGAGAGAAGTCTCATTTGTCAAGCAAGGAGGAACCTGGTCTGCATGACTACAGACAAAAACAGACACGAGCAGGATAGAGAGGTTAAAAAGACAAGGAATAGAAGGAAGATTGTGTTAGTTTGACAAGAATCACAGTGCACACAAGGCTGCTCACAAAAGGAGGACAAAATACTATATAGGAAAGCAGGAAAAAGATCAAACACACAGACAAGTACATTTACTACCAGACTTTTATTTCTCTAGTATATCAAGGAGAGAGAAAGGAGAACAAATCTGCTTCAAACCTTATCACAGATTAGTGCTACACCAATTGCTTTTCTATCTATCTCGGTCTAGTGAATCTGTCAGACAAAATCATCTTTTAAGATTTAGAGCTGTGAAAAATATTTTTCGAAAAAGTTTGCACTTTGACTGTTAAAGCATTTAACGGTGTTAACAGCCTGAAATAAGGAAGGTTTGTTAAAGTGACAGTAAACATTTTGATATGGGAATATAAAATGATAAATCTTTCTATATCTATCTATATATCTATATCCATATCTATCTATCTATATATATATTTCTCTATCTCTATCTATCTATCTATCTCTATATATATATATCTGTAATTGCATTCTGTAATTGTGAGCTTTTCAGTTCCTGGAAGTGCAGAACACTGTTATATTTCACACTCTAGTGACCTAATATATAATTCCAAAAACAGTAGGCAACACCCCTTGTACTCTTTATAGTTTTGCGGACAATATTATGCACCCCTCAAAAAAAAAATATGGTCTAGAACCACTGCTGGTTATCAACACCCCCCGCACCCCACCCATCCAATAAGTCAAGATGTTTTTATTTTTTATTTATTTTTTGCCTTCATATTGGGTTAGTAGAAACACTCACTCCAGTGCCCACAGCCAAAAAAATAAATGTACACATCTGCTTGTAATGTGGTCATGATGTAAAGAATGTGATGTATAGTGTATTAAAAAGAAATACATCTGACTAGTAGCTCTAAAGATAATCAAACGCCAAAGTATAAAACAAAATTTATGCTTACCTGATAAATTTCTTTCTTGACATTGTGAGTCCACGGATCATCTAATTACTATTGGGAATATCACTCCTGGCCAGCAGGAGGAGGCAAAGAGCACCACAGCAAAGCTGTTAAATATCACCTCCCTTCCCTCCAACCCCATTCATTCGACCAAAGTAAAAAGAGAGAAAGGAAGCAACAAGGTGCAGAGGTGCCTGAGGTTTATAATACAACAAAAACCTGTCTTAAAAAAACAGGGAGGGCTGTGGACTCACCGTGTCAAGAAATAAATACATTTATCAGGTAAGCATAAATTTTGTTTTATTTCTAATTACACGGTGAGTCCACGGATCATCTAATTACTTTTGGGAATCAATACCCAAGCTACAGGACACAGAGGGACAAGAAAGGGAACCTAAACGGAAGGCACCACTGCTTGAAGAACTATTCTACCAAAAGAGGCCTCAGCCGAGGCAAAAGCATCACATTTATAGAATTTGGAAAAAGTGTGTAGAGAGGACCAAGTTGCAGCCTTACAAATCTGTTCCACAGAAGCTTAATTTTTGAATGCCCAGGAAGAGGAAACAGCCCTTGTAGAATGAGCCGTGAATCTCTCAGGAGGATGCTGTCCAGCAGTTTCAAAGTCCAAGCAAATTAAACTCTTCAGCCACAAAGAAAGAGAAGTAGCCGTAGCTTTCTGACCCTTCAGTTTCCCAGAGAAAACAACAAACAGAGCCGAAGATTGGCGAAAAACCTTAGTCACCTGTAAATAGTATTTCAAAGCACGCACCATATCTAGGTTGTGCAGCAGACGCTCCTTATGAGAAGAAGGGTTAGGACACAAAGAAGGAACAACAATTTCTTGATTAATGTTCCTATCCGAAACCACCTTAGGAAGGAACCCCAACTTAGTACGTAGAACTACCTTATCAGAATGAAAAATAAGATAAGGGGATTCACACTGCAACGCAGAGAGTTCTGAGACTCTGCGGGCAGAAGAAATTGCAACAAGAAACAAAACCAAGATAATAACTTAATATCTAAGGAATGAATAGGCTCAAACGGAGCCTGTTGAAGAACTTTAAGAACAAGGTTAAGACTCCAGGGAGGAGTAACAGGTTTGAACAAAGGCCTGATTCTGACCAAGGCCTGACAAAAAGATTGCATGTCTGGTAAATCCGCCAGACGTTTATGCAACAAAATAGACAAGGCAGATATTTGACCCTTCAAAGTACTCGCAGATAAACTCTTCTCCAGACCCTCCTGGAGAAAGGACAAAATTCTAAGAATCCGAACTCTACTACAAGAGTAGCCTCTGGATTCACACCAATGCAAACATTTACACCATATCTTATGGTAAATCTTTCTAGTCACAGGCTTACGAGCCTGAATCATGGTCTCAATGACCGACTCAGAAAAACCACACTTAGATAAAATTAAATGAGTATATGAATAATCTTGGCTACCTCTATCATGGCCAAGTAACGCCGAGTTCCTCCCTGATGGTTGATGTAAGCCACTAAATTTATGTTGTCCGACTGGAACCTGATAAACCGGGCTGAAGCTAACTGAGGCCAGGCCAGAAGAGCATTGAAGACTGCCCTCAGCTCTAGAATGTTTATGGGGAGAACAGACTCCTCTCAAGTCCATGTCCTCTGAGCCTTTAGAGAGCCCAGACTGCTCCCCACCCCAACAGGCTGGCATCCGTTGTCACAATCACCCAGAAGGCTCTGCGTAAGCAAGTTCCCTGGGAGAGATGTTCCTGAGACAACCACCAAAGAAGAGAATCTCTTGTCGCCTGATCCAGGTGTAATCGAGAAGACAGATCCGCATAATCCCTGTTCCATTGTCTGAGCATGCATAAATGCAGAGGCCTGAGGTGCAAATGGGCAAACGGAATGATGTCCATGGCAGCTACCATAAGAGCGATTACCTCCATATATTGAGCCACTTACGGCCGAAGAGAGGACTGAAGCGCTCAACGAGAATCAAAGATCTTTGATTTTCTGATCTCTGTCAGAAATATTTTAATCGATAGGGAATCTATTATGGTTCACAAGAACACTACCCTTGTAGCTGGAATTAAGGAACTCTTTCCCAAATTCACCTTCCATCCGTGAGAGCGCAGAAAGGCTAACAACATCTCTGTGTGGGAGTTCGCTTGCTGAAAGGATGGCGCCTGAACCAGAATGTCGTCCAGATAAGGTGCCACTGCAATGCCCCGCAAACGGAGCACCGCCAACAGAGATCCCAGGACTTTTGAAAAAATTCTGGGAGCTGTGGCAAGGCTGAATGGAAGAGCCACAAACTGGAAGTGTTTGTCTAGAAATGCGAACCTCAGAAACTTGTGATGATCCCTGTGAATTGGAACATGCAGGTACGCATCCTTTAAATCTACTGTTGTCATGAATTGACCCTCTTGAAGCAAGGGAAGAATGGAACGAATAGTTTCCATCTTGAAGGACGGTACTCTGAGGAACTTTTTAAAACTTTTGAGATTCAGAATCAATCTGAAAGTTCCCTCTTTTTTGGGAACCACAAACAGATTGGAGTAAAATCCCAGACCCTTTTCCTGCATTGGAACAGAAACTATCACTCCCAGGTCAGAAAGGTCTCGAACACAGTGTAAGAACGCCTCTCTTTATCTGGTCTACAGATAATCTTGAGAGCAGAAACCTTTCCCTGGGAGGAAAGGTCTTGAACTCTAGTTTGTATCCCTTGGACACTATGTCCACCGCCCAGGGATCCTGAACATCCCGAACCCCAGCCTGAGCAAAGAAGGAAAGTCTGCCCCCCACAAGATCTGGTCCCAGATTGGGGGCAGACCATTCATGCTGACTGAGTCAGTAGCAGGCTTCTTAGATTGCTTTCCCTTGTTCCATGACTGGTTGAACCTCCAGGAAGGCTTGGACTGTTCCTGCTTTGTAGAGGGAGAGAAAGCCTTACCCTTGAAGTTTCGAAAGGAACTAAAATTACTCTGACATACCTTCTGTTAATTCCTCTTATCCTGAGGGAGGAAATTACCCTTTCCTCCCGTAATGTCGGAAATAATTTCAGCCAAGCCCGGCCCAAACAAGGTCTTACCCTTGTAAGGAAATGCCAAAAGTTTAGACTTAGATGACACATCCGCAGACCAGGATTTCAAACATTAGGCTCTGCGGGCAAGTACTGCAAAACCAGAAATGTTTGCTCCCAGCTTGATAACCTGTAGGGAAGCATCCGTAATAAAAGAATTGGCCAACTTAAGGGCCTTGATCCTATCCTGGATCTCTTCAAGGGGAGTGTCTGCCTGAATAGAATCAGACCATGCATCAAACCAGTATGCCGCCGCCCTAGTGACAGTAGCAATACACACCGCAGGTTGCCATTGTAAACCCTGGTGTAAATACATCTTTTTAAACAACCCCTCCAACTTCTTATCCATCGAATCTTTAAAGGAACAACTATCCTCTATGGTAATAGTAGTCCTTTTAGCCAAAGTGGAAATTACCCCTTCCACCTTGGGGACTGTCTGCCAAGACTCCTTGATGGAATCAGCAATAGGAAACATCTTCTTAAAAATAGGGGATGGAGAAAAAGGGATACCCAGTCTCTCCCATTCCTTAGTAATAATTGCTGTGGCCCGATCTGGTACCGGGAAAACCTCCACTATGGAAGGTACATCAAAATACTTATTAAGTTAACTAGACTTTTAGGATTGACTAAGACAGTAGTGTCAGAGTCATCCAAGGTAGCCAAAACCTCTTTAAGTAACAAACGGAGGTGCTCCAGCTTTAATCTAAATTATACGACTTCAGCATCAGAAGAAGGAGTTACACTGTCTGAATCTGAGATTTCACCCTCAGATGCCACCAAAGTACCTTCTCCTAAGACTTCTGGGAAGGAACATTCGAAACAGCCACGACTATGTCAGAAACCTTACTCCCTAAATCCTTAGATTTCCTCTTGCGCTTTCCCTGCAGCATGGTAAAAGCAGACAGCGCATTAGTTACCGCAGAAGACATAAGGGTAGCGATGTCTAGCAATTAAACTCCAACCAGAGCTTGTGAGGAAGCGCAGGGCACTGCATGTGTGGACGATAAAATTTGGGACATTTGAGGAGAAAGCTGCGGCTTATCTTGAAAATTTGCAGAAGACCCCTGAACAGCATCCTCCCTAGACAATGCTGGCTCACATTCAAAAAGTTTATCCCTGTAATTCAATGTTCTCTCAATACATGAGGAACAGAAAGGGATTGGTGGTTCCACATTAGCATTAAAACATAAAGCACAAGTCACGTTCTGCAGGGCCTCTTGGTCCATCTTTAGCAAAATTAGCCAAATGAAAAAGAAAATACTTTTATTTGTCACTAAACATATGTCACACAAAAACAGAACTGCCCCTTTAAATTTTAAACGGTAACTTTTTTATCTTGTCACAAAAAACCCTCTTATAACACCTGTGGCAGCCAGCCTGTTGAGGTGCCTACCTGTCCTGCAGACCACCGGAGAAAAGAACTGTTTCCTTTTCAGCAACAGAATATCCGGACTCAAACAGAACTGCTCCACACTATATCCGGAACAGCTATTGGCTCAAAAAACGGAACCACAACTAGATTGGAGACGAATAAGGAGGAAAAGTGCGCAAATACTTTGCCGCTTCTAGCATAGACCCGACCATCGTGGGTGTCACCATCAGAACCTCCCGGCCATCATTTAATTTAAAATAAAATCTGCAGAATGTGAAAACCACCGTAACTTCTAAATAAAAAGAACTAGTTCTATAGTCCTTTTTCCTCACGTCCCCAGTGCCTGCCCAACTGCCTCTCATTGTCCTATGACCAACATTAGGAAAATTGAGTCTAATGTCCCAACAGATAAACTGTTAAAGTGCCAATAATTTGTCTGTACTGCTTCCTAGAAAAATAAACTTAGCACTTACCTCTATGTAATCTGCCTGGCAGCATGGCAGCTCACTAGGTATGAGAGGCATCCTTCCTCACATGGACCTGTGGTAAAAGAAAAAGACTGAGTGATCTTCCTCAGGCTTTCAGGTTAGGGCAGCAATAACTGTTTGGGAGGTGCAGTGAGGATTATACCCCACAAGTTCCCAATTGCTTAAAAGCCACCACTGCTCTACTGAAGAGACTGACATGGGCTATGGCTAAACCCCAGGAAAAAGCAGAACAAACTTGCACTGCTGAAAAATAATAAAATCTTGATTGAAAAATCTTCTTCCAGACACCTAAACTTTACCACCTCCTTGCTCTTAACAAAGGCAAAGAGAATGACTGGGGTTGGAAAGAAGGGAGATGCTCTTTGCCTCCTCCTGCTGGACAGGAGTGATATTCCCAATAGTAATTAGATGATCCGTGGACTCACCGTCATTAGAAAGAAATATAGTTTGTGATCATGTACAGTAAAAACATAAAATTTATATTCTGCATTCACAGCAGGGTTATTGAAATCATAAACTTATTATATTATGGATGATATGGATTTGCCATAATGACTTGTTTTATTGTTAAAGAGAATTGTTTAAAATATATCAAATATCTTCATGGAGAATTAAATTATATATTTTTGAATAAGACGTTTTCACAGGGACAAGGCAGCTTGGGACTGCAGCCCGAGTAAGTGAAATTAAAGAGCATACATGGCAAAAAACATAATTATAAAAAATAATTATTATTTTTATGGAAAGCATAACACATTTTAACACTGATAATTAATGTTTAGTTTAAGACAGACATTTTACAAATAGCCAGTGTAATTAGATGGGTTTAAAAGAGTATATTGTCAGGAGTTAAAGGGATAGTTTACTTGAATTTTTTTTATGGTTTAAAAAGATAGATAATCCCTTTATTACTCATTCCCCAGTTTTGCATAGCCAACAAGGTTATATTAATATACTTCTTACCTCTGTGATTACCTTGTATCTAAGCCTCTACAGACTGCCCCCTTATCTCAGTGCTGTTTACAAGCTTGCATTTTGGCCAGTAAGCGCTGACTCATGCATAACTCTGAGAGTGAACACAATATTATCTATATGGCACATATGAACTAGCAGTTAGACTCCGCTAGTTCATGTGCCATATAGATAACATTGTGCTGTGAAAAGCTAATAAAATACACTACGATAAGTGGTGGCCTTCAAAGGCTTAGTAATCAGTCCATGAGCCTATCTAGGTTTAGCCTTTAAAAAAAGAATACCAAGAGAACAAAACAAGTTTGAAGATAAAAGTAAATTGGAAAGTCGTTTAAAATTGCAGGCCCTATCTGAATAATGAAACTTTAATTTTGACTTTACTGTCCCTTTAAGTGAAAAGAAATCTAAAGGGAAGATCAATTGTGTGCAGAGATTGTTTGCAAACACATTTATTCAATGCCTAAGATAGCTCCAATGTGCAATCGAGTTCCAGAATGTGGCCAAGGGACATGACAGTTAAAAATAAAATGTAATGGTTCATGCAATTTTAAGAGACTTTCCAATTTACTTTTATTAAACTTACTTTGCTCCCTTTGTTGAAAATCATACCTAGATAGGCTCAGGACAGCGACTCAGACCACGGGCGTCTGGAAAGGTGAGGGCAGCAAGAAGGGGGGGGGATTTGCTCCAGGTAAAAAAATCAAGCTCCCCTTTGCAATAACACAGATTAAAGGGACATTCTAATCAAAATGTAAATGCACATAGATTAATTACATCTTTAAATAGAAACATCTTTGCAATATACATTTATTGGCACACATGCTTCTAGTAAAAGTTATCACTGTTTTAGTGTTAGCATTTTTTCTCTGCACGAGCATGTATAATATAGCTATATGTTCTCAGTGCACCAGCATTTAAAATACTGCAGCTGCTCATGCCAGCAATTAACATATTGAGTCATTACCAGATGGTGCAAGCTCCTTAGGCTCTCTGAGCAAGTGCTGTGTTTAAAATCCTGTGCACAGTGCATACTTAAAGGGACACTCAAGTCAAAATTAAACTTCATGATTCAGACAGTGCAGCAATTTTAAACAACTTTCCAATTTACTTCCATTAACAAAATGTGCACAGTCTTTTTATATTTAAACTTTTTGAGTCACCAGCTCCTACTGAGCATGTGCAAGATTTCACATCATATACGTATATGCATTTGTGATTGGCTGATGATTGTCACATGATAGAGGGGGGAGTGGAAATAGACATAACTGCAATTTATTTAACAACAATCTACTACTCATTTGAAGTTCAGACTAAGTGCTATTGCATTGTCTTCTTATCATGCATTTGTTGATTATGCAAATCTACAGTCTTGACTGGTCCTTTAAATACAATTTTGAAATGGCTATAGCTTTTATTATAAGCATTTTTGCCAATACATGTAGTACAAAAATGCTTCTATACAAAACTGAAATGTATCCACGTGGATTCCAATATTGGCTGGAATGTCCCTTTAACCCTTACTCTTCTGTTTTGCTTTTAAAATAAATCGTACTCTTCTAGCTGTGTTCTTGCTAGAGAGTAAAAAGAGTTTCTATATGTCGTGTTAATATTTTTTATTTGTAATTTTGTTTCTGTGCCCAGTCTGATCTGGGGTTAACTGCCCGAGTTGCTGGGAGAATGATTACTTTAACTACAACGGTAGCCAACTTTTTCTGACATTTAAAATCCATTACATAATAAAGAGAAAAAAAAACTTTTTCCCTGCAGCATTTTTGCAGCGCTAAGTACTTAGAATGCCTCAATAAGAAGTGACAAATGGAAATGGAACATGCCTAGCAGTTTAGTGCAACTACAGCTCAGTCAGTGACAGACACAGTTCTCAGTTTTTCATGTTGCTAATAAAATTCTGTTTCGGGGGGGGGGGGGGGATGTTCCTCTCAAAACCTTTATTTATTTATTTTTAAATAATGTCTATTTGGAAAAGTCATGCTTTAGAAATAAGCACATAAATGATTTGTACAAAGTTCAGAAAACAGGTCCGTTTATCAACTAGCTAGACCAATGCAATTTACAATGTCTAAAATGTACATGTTAATGAAATAACAGTGTGGATAAAAATCAATTATTAAAATAAAAAAAAAAACTTTATTTAAATCAGATTTAATAGATTTGTGAAGAAAATACTTTTCTATTAAAGATACATTATAATCTAACGGTTATTCATGCTGAAATAAGGATTTGTTTGTAATTATGTGGCATGGAGCTGTATAATCATGGTTGTAATGTTTAATTATTTTTTTTTCTGGTAAATTAATGCTATTAATCCATTCACAATGTCATACTCTCCCAGAGGTTTCTGTAAGAATATTTTGGACATTTTTGCCATCTAGAAGATATCATCAGATATTCTTGGTTTTGTAGTTCTCAAAACTGTGAATGAGTCTGTATAAATAGCATGTCTCTTCTTCTTACCAAACATGTCATAAAATAAACATACAAAGTTATGAAATAGACCCCAATTTTTTATTTTATGATTCAGATAGAGCATAACATTTTTAAACAACTTTCAGATTTACTTTTATCAAATTTCTTTCATTCTCTTGGGATCCTGATGGAACAGCAATACACGACTGGGAGCTAGCTGAACACATTGGGGTGAGTCAATGACAAAAGGCATATATGTGCAGACAAAAAAAATCCGGCTCCAAAATTTACATTCCTACTTTTTCAAATAAAGATAACAAGAGAACCAATAAAAATTGATAATAGGAGTAAATTATAAAGTTGTCTAAAGTTGCATGCTCTATCTGAATCATGAAAGAAAAAAAATTGGGTTTCATATCCCTTTAAATCAAATCCACCCTGTCCAATAATAAAATATTCTATTTCCTAAAAGCACTTAATTTTTATGCAAAAGTTCCTCGTTAGCTATGTGTTTATGTGCCGACAAAGAGGTTAAACACATAGTTAATATTGCACCCGAGGAGCACTGCTGAGCTGGTCTTGAGTAATGCATTGCTTACTTTTTGTGAGGGATAAACTCAGTTATTTAAGTGCCATAATAGATGAAAAATGACATGCTCTAATATGTTAGAGCATGTAATTTTAATACCACAAAGAGGTTAAATACACAGGGAAAGATTACATATGCAACGTCGCCCGCAAAAGCCGGTGATGCAGGTTTTTTTTAGCGGTTTTGGTATCACATATACAGTGCCGCATATAAATGCGGCGCGTATATTTCACCCGTCGCCCGCAATTTTTACTCCCATAAGGTAACTTAGAACCGCGCCGCAAATCGGTATCACATATTCAGCACACGGACTTACGCAGCGAAAATGGAGAAATTTTTACTCCATTTTCCCCTCGCCACACATAGGAAGGCGCAGCAAAACTTGCGCTGAGTATGTGAGCACCGTAACCCCCTGAAAATATTAACTATCACCTAACGCATGCGCAATATCTATCTACCAGCCCCCACCGCAATAACTAATAAACTATATTAACCCCTAATCCGCCAACCCCCACATCGCAAAACATCTAATTAACCTATTAACCCCTAATCCGTCAACCCCCACAACGCTAAATACCTAATAAAGTGATTAACCTCTAAACCACCATCACCCCACAACGCAATATACCTTAACTATTAACCCCTAATCGGCCATTAACCAACATTGCAACAAACCTAATAAATCTATTAACCCCTAATCCGCCAAACCCCCACAACACAAATAACTAATTAAATTACTAAACCCCCTAACCTAACACCCCCTAAATTAACCCCAATTACCTAAATTAAAAAATACTAAATTACGAACAATTAAAATAAAAAAGTCTAACATTACTTAAAATAATAAACCAAATTATCAAAAATAAAAAAAATTAAACCTAATCCCTATGAAAATAAAAGACCCCCAAAATAAAAACACCCCCTAATCTAATGCTAAACTACCAATAGCCCTTAAAAAGTGCCTTTTGTAGGGCATTACCCTAAGTTAAACAGCTCTTTTACCTTAATAAATACTAAGTCCCCCCTCTAACAGTAAAAACCCCCAAAATAAAAAACCTAACACTAAAAAATCCTAAACTACCTATTGCCCCTAAAGGGGCATTTGTATGGGCATTCAGCTCTTTTACTGCCCTTAAAAGGGCATTCATCTTTTTTTCAAAGGCCCATTAAATTCCTAATCCAAAATAAAACAAACCCCCAAAATTTTTTTAAAAACAAGCCTAAGTCTAACCCCCAGATAGGTACTCACGGCGTCCAAGCGGCGATATCTTCTATCTTCTTCCAGGAACAAGCCAGCACGGAACTGAAGACCGGTGACCGCGGAGTCATGGAGCGTGGAGATACTCCTCGTACGATCACCGCCGCACACTGAGGATTGAATTCAAGGTACGTGTTTAAATATGGGGTACCTTGCATTCCTATTGGCTAATTTGAGTCTTCAAATTCAAATCAGTCAATAGGATGAGAGCTCCTGAAATCCTATTGGCTGATTTGAACAGCCAATAAGATTTCAGCAGCTCTCATAAACGTGTACCTTGAATTAAATCCGACACACAGAAAAAACCCAGCACTCACTTACAAGCTCTCAGCGAAGATTTAAAAGCAAAAATGGAAAGGTTAGTCACCGCATCTGGCCAAATGGGACAAGCTCAGGTACCACGTCAAGGTTCTTTCCAATACCTGAGACCCTAAAACAGCCACACAATGCAAGCTTTCAAATCCAAACAAACTGAAAACAAGGGAAGGGTGCACAGGAATATGCAATCACACGCAGTTAACCCCAGACAGGTCTGGGTGCAAGAACCATAGGGAAAATTGCAAAACAAATTAATACAACACACAGAAAAAAACCAGCACTCACTTACAAGCTCTCAGCTAAGATGTGGTACCTGAGCTTGTCCCATTTGGCCAGATGCGGTGACTAACCTTTCCATTTTTGCTTTTAAATCTTAGCTGAGAGCTTGTAAGTGAGTGCTGGGTTTTTTCTGTGTGTTGTATTAATTAGTTTTGTAATTTTCCCTATGGTTCTTGCACCCAGACCTGTCTGGGGTTAACTGCTTGTGGCTCTGGGGACAGCACAGCTTCCTGTGAGTGCCAGTGGCACCCAGGGCTGAGCATGTTGCAAGGTCATGGGATGTGTACCCGGTCCGGTATGAGAGTGCAGCTCCCTTCCGTGTTTTGTATATGTCTAGGGTGATTGCATATTCCTGTGCACCCTTCCCTTGTTTTCAGTTTGTTTGGATTTGAAAGCTTGCATTGTGTGGCTGTTTTAGGGTCTCAGGTATTGGAAAGGACCTTGACGTGGTACCTGAGCTTGTCCCATTTGGCCAGATGCGGTGACTAACCTTTCCATTTTTGCTTTTAAATCTTAGCTGAGAGCTTGTGAGTGAGTGCTGGGTTTTTTCTGTGTGTTGTATTAATTTGTTTTGTAATTTTCCCTATGGTTCTTGCACCCAGACCTGTCTGGGGTTAACTGCTTGTGGCTCTGGGGACAGCACAGCTTCCTGTGAGTGCCAGTGGCACCCAGGGCTGAGCATGTTGCAGGGTCATGGGATGTGTACCCGGTCCGGTATGAGAGTGCAGTTCCCTTCCGTGTTTTGAATTAAATCCGCAGTGTGCGGTGGTGATCGTACGAAGAGAATCTCCACGCTCCGTCGTTGCCGGTCTTCAGTTCTGAGGTCACCGGTCTTCAGTTCCATGGCCCGCTCCGGCTTGTTCCTGGAAGAAGATAGAAGATATCGCCGCTTGGAAGAAGACTTCCATGAGTACCTATCTGGGGGTTAGACTTGGGCAGGTTTTTTTTTGGGTTTTTTTTTATAAGGGATTTAATGGGCCTTTGAAAAAGAGCTGAATGCCCTTTTAAGGGCAATGCCCATACAAATGCCCCTTTAGTTTAGGGGCAATGGGTAGTTTAGGATTCTTTAATGTTAGTTTTTTTTTATTTTGGGGGGTTTGGTGGGTGGGGGGTTTTACTGTTAGAGGGGGAACTTAGTATTTTTTAAAGTAACAGAGCTGTTTAACTTAGGGCAATGCCCTACAAAAGGCCCTTTTAAAGGGCTATTGGTAGTTTAGCATTAGATTAGGGGGGGTTTTATTTTGGGGGGCTTTTTTATGTTCATAGGGATTAGGTTTAATTTTTTTTATTTTTTGATAATTTGGTTTATTTTTTTATGTAATGTTAGAATTTTTTATTTTTATAATCTTAGATTAATTTAATCTTAGTTTTTTTATTTTTAAGTAATGTTATGTTTTGTATTTTAATTGTTTGTATCTTAGTATTTTTTAATTTAGGTAATTGGGATACATTTAGGGGGTGTTAGGTTAGGGGGCTTAGTAATTTAATTAGTTATTTGCATTGTGAGGGCTTGGCGGTTTAGGGGTTAATAGTTTTATAAGGATTATTGCATCATGTGGGTTTGGCGGATTACGGGTTAATAGATTTATAAGGTTTTGCGCGATGTGGGTTTATGGCAGATTAGGGGTTAATACATTTATTAGGTAGTTTGCGATGTTGGGTTTGGCGGATTCAGGGGTTAATACTTTTATTAGGTAGATCGTGATGTGGGTGAATGGCGGATTAGGGGTTAATGGTTTAATTAGGCATATTGCGTTGTGGGGGGTTGTCAGTTTAGGGGTTAATACTTTTATTATTAGTTCCGATGTGGGTTTGATGGCGGATATAGGGGTTTTATGTGTCAGGTTTATTTTTGGGAGGCGGGTTAGACTTTTACGGGAGATTTGAAAAAAAAAATATTTTCTTATGCGTCGGCAGTTTCTAACGTGCCGTAAGTCACTGGTGACTCCAGAAATTTGTATTTACGCACATTTCTGGACATTGCTAGTTTATCCGACTTGCGGCACTTTATGAACTGCTGGCGCCGTATATGTGATACCCTGATGTGCGAGGTGAAATTACAGGTGGTGCGGGTTTCAGCAGTTACACTGAAGCTTGCGCCACATATGTAATCTCGCCCACAGTAGAAGTGATCCAATCAGCAGCACTAGTCTCACCACTCAGATGTGCTAAACACAGAGGTGAAGAGATGATAGATGGATACATGCTTTAACGAATTAGAGCATGTCGTTTTTCGATTATTATGGTGTAACAAAATTATTTAATGAGTTATAAAATTTTATTACTGCAATAGCATGTCCCTTTAAGATTTTTTAAAGACTTTTAGTCATTTAATGAAAGGTTATTTTTTTCAGATTCAATCTTGCAAATATAACACAATAGTTAATGTGTTGTACATATACTCAAAACTATCTCACTGGATGTAGTTCTATGGATTTCTTTCCTTAGTCTACAATCTTACAATTTCCTGAAAAAATAAATAAAAAAATATTAACTAATGCTTTGAAGTGTAGTTGCATGGTACAAAAGAGAAGTAAAAAGTATACTCTTTAGTGGTTTCCTTAAAGGGACATCAAGCAAACAAAAAATCTAGAAGGGGGCGCACAGCCCGCCCAAAAAATATGTATTGTTTGTTCTAATTGAAATAATGTTATTTTCCCAATCTACTCTTTGACTTTTTATATGAGTCCCATCATGGAGGGCTATATCTAGGTGGGGCATTTGGAGCGCACTAAGCAGCCGGTCTGTCCCACACTACTACAGCCCAAGCAATGTTTATCCCCATAATTTGCATATACATTGAGGAACTGCAGTTTTTAAATTCAAAACACTTTGTGGTCAGTCACTGCGCATGCGTACCTTTAAAGGCATGCTCAAGCATGGATTTATTTATTTAGTATTCAAATGTCTAATTAAAATATGCACTATGAAGTAATAAATATTGCAGGGGACTGATAGTTATAGAGGGCAGACATTCATGTGTGGCTGATCGTTTGATTATCAGCACTGAATCTTTAGGAAAAATACATGATTTTTTGTTAAACTCAGTACATTAAAATTTTAGTATCAGCATTCCTATATCTGTATGTCCTTTAAGTCATGTTAAAAAAGTGAGATTGAAAGAATTATATGGATCATAGGAGCAAAATACATTTTTCTCAGGAGATAAGGAAGCAATTTGTGTATGGATTATGAAGTAAATAAATATTAGGATATAAAAGCAAACTTTAATGAGCTGTGATCCATTGGCTCTTAGGATTTGTCAAGGCCTGCTATAAAATACTTTCTTTTAGAGAAAAGGGATACTAAACCTAAAAAAAAGGAAATTTATGCTTACCTGATAAATTTATTTCTTTTACGATATGACGAGTCCACGGATTTCATCCTTACTTATGGGATTACGCCTCCTGGTCAGCAGGAGGAGGCAAAGAGCACCACAGCAGAGCTGTATATATAGCTCCTCCCTTCCCTCCCACTCCAGTCATTCGACCGAAGTTAGGAAGAGAAAGGAAAAGCCAAGGTGCAGAGGTGACTGAAGTTTAACAAAAATTAAGACCTGTCTTAAAAAAATGACAGGGTGGGCCGTGGACTTGTCATATTGTAAAATAAATAAATTTATCAGGTAAGCATAAATTTCCTTTCCTTTTACAAGATATGACGAGTCCACGGATTTCATCCTTACTTATGGGATACAATACCAAAGCTAAAGGACACGGATGAAAGGGAGGGACAAGACAGGAACCTAAACGGAAGGCACCACTGCTTGAAGAACCTTTCTCCCAAAAACAGCCTCAAACGAGGCAAAAGTATCAAATTTGGAAAATTTGGAAAAAGTGTGAAGAGACGACCAAGTAGCAGCTTTGCAAATCTGTTCAACAGAAGCATCATTCTTAAATGCCCATGAGGAAGCCACAGCCCTAGTAGAATGAGCCGTAATTCGTTCAGGAGGCTGCTGTCCAGCAGTCTCATATGCAATACGGATGATACTCTTCAGCCAAAAAGAAAGAGGTAACCGTAGCTTTCTGAATCCTACGTTTCCCAGCGAAAACAACAAATAATGAAGATGTTTGACGAAAATCCTTAGTCGCCTGCAAGTAGAACTTCAAGGCACGGACTACGTCCAAATTATGTAACAGACGCTCCTTCTTAGAAGAAAGGTTAGGACACAAAGAAGGAACAACAATTTCCTGATTAATATTCTTGTTATAAACAACCTGAGGAAGAAACCAGGTTTGGTACGTAACACCACCTTATCCAAATGGAAAATAAGATAAGGAGTATCGCATTGTAATGCCAAAAGCTTAGAAACTCTGCGAGCAGAAGAAATAGCAACCAAAAATAAAACTTTCCATGATAATAACTTAATATCTATGGAATGCATAGGTTCAAACGGAACCCCTTGAAGAACATTAAGAACTAAATTCAAACTCCAAGGAGGAGCAATTGGTCTAAACACTGATTCTAGTCAGGGCCTGACAAAAAGATTGAACATCTGCCAGACGCTTGTGTAACAAAATAGACAAATCAGAAATCTGTCCTTTTAAGGAACTAGCTAACAACCCTTTCTCCAATCCTTCTTGGAGAAAAGATAAAATCCTGGGAATCCTAACCCTACTCCATGAGTAGCCCTTGGATTTGCACCAATAAAGATATTTACGCCATATCTTATGGTAAATCTTTCTAGTAACAGGCTTGCGTGCCTGAATCAAGGTATCAATGACCGCCTCAGAGAACCCCCGCTTAGATAAGATCAAGCGTTCAATCTCTAAGCAGTCAGCTGCAGAGAAATTAGATTTGGATGATGGAATGGTCCCTGAATGAGAAGGTCCTGCCTCAATGGAAGCTTCCACGGTGGCAGAGATGACATGTCCATCAGATCGGCATACCAAGTCCTGCAAGGCCACGCAGGAGCGATGAGAATCACCGAAGCCCTCTCCTGTTTGACTCGAGCAATCACCCGGGGAAGGAGAGCAAATGGAGGGAACACATAAGCTAGGTTGAACGACCAAGGCGCAGTCAAGGCATCTATCAGTTCGGCCTGTGGATCCCTGGACCTGGATCCGTATCTCGGGAGCTTGGCATTCTGACGAGATGCCATGAAATCCAGCTCCGGCCTGCCCCATCTGAGAATCAGGGTGGCAAAGACCTCCGGATGGAGTTCCCACTCCCCTGGATGAAACGTCTGTCTGCTTAAAAAAATCCGCTTCCCTATTGTCTACTCCTGGGATATGGATTGCTGACAGATAACAAGAGTGAGCCTCCGACCACCGAATTATCTTGGATACTTCTGTCATCGCCAAGGAACTCCTTGTTCCTCCCTGATGATTGATGTAAGCCACAGTCATGATGTTGGCCGACTGAAATCGGATGAACTTTGCCGAAACCAACTGAGGCCAAGATTGAAGAGCATCGAATATTGCCCTCAATTCCAGAAAATTGATTGGAAGTAGAGACTCCGACCAAGTCCACACACCCTGAGCCTTCAGGGAATTCCAGACTGCACCCCATCCTAGTAGACTGGTGTCCGTTGTCACTATCACCCATGAGGGTCTGCGGAAGCACATCCCTTGGGACAGATGATCCGGCGACAACCACCAAAGATGAGAGTTTCTAGTCTCCTGATCCAGATCTATCTGAGGAGACATATTTGCATAATCTCCATTCCACTGTCTGAGCATGCTCAGTTGTAGAGGTCTGAGAGGAAAACGAGCAAACAGAATGATGTCCATTGCCGCCACCATCAATCCAATTACCTCCATGCACCGAGCCACTGATGGCCGAGGATTGGACTGAAGGGCTCGGCATGTATTCAGAAACTTTCTGACTTCCGTCAAGAAGATTTTCATGGATATAGAGTCTATTAGAGTTCCCAGGAAAGGAACCCTTATCTGAGGAATTAGTGAACTTTTTTCTAGATTCACCCTCCACCCGTGAGTCCTTAGAAAGGACAAAACCATGTTGGTATGAGACCTTGTCAGTTGATAAGATGACGCCTGGATCAGAATATCGTCCAGATAAGGCGCCACTGAAATGCCCCGCAGTCGGAGAACCGCTAGCAGAGACCCTAGAACCTTTGTGAAGATCCTGGGTGCCGTGGCCAGCCCAAAGGGAAGAGCCACAAACTGAAAATGTCTGTCCAGGAAGGCAAACCTAAGGAACTGGTGATGATCTTTGTGGATAAGAATATGAAGATATGCATCCTTTAAGTCCACGGTAGTCATATATTGACAATGGAAAAATTGTCCGAATAGTTTCCATCTTTAAGGATGGGACTCTGAGAAACTTGTTTAGACTCTTGAGATCTAAAATGGGTCGGAACTTTCCCTCTTTTTTGGGAACCACGAAGAGGTTTGAGTAAAACCCCTGAACCTGTTCTTGTTTTGGAACGGGACAAATTACTACCATAGTGGAGGTCTTTTACACAACGTAAGAACGCTTCTCTTTTTATCTGGTCTACAGACAATCGTAAAAGAAGAAACCTTCCCCTTGGGAAGGAATTTTTGAACTCCGATACCCTTGAGACACGATTTCTATTGTCCAGGGATCCTGAACGTCTCTCATCCAAGCCTGGACAAAGAGAGAAAGTCTGTCCCCTACTAGATCCGGTCCCGGATTGGTAGCCGGCCCTTCATGCTGTCTTGGGAGCAGCAGCGGGCTTCTTGGATTGTTTACCCTTGTTCCAAGCCTGGTTTGGTCTCCAGACGGACTTGGCTTGTGCAAAATTCCCTTCCTGTTTAGCGGAAGAGGAGACTCCCTTGAAATTTCGAAAGGAACGAAAATTACTCTGTCTACCCCTCTGTTTAGATGTTTTATTCTGAGGTAGGATGTGACCCTTACCTCCCGTAATGTCAGAAATGATCTCTTTCATGTCAGGCCCAAATAGGGTCTTCCCCTTGAAAGGAATAGCCAAAAGTTTGGATTTAGAGGACACATCCGCAGACCAATATTTTAACCATAAGGCTCTGTGCGCTAGAATGGAAAATCCTGCATTCTTAGCCGCCAATTTGGCAATCTGAAAGGCGGCATCCATAACAAAAGAATTAGCCATCTTAAGGGCCTTAATTCTATTTCCTCTAAAGAAGTCTCAGTCTTAAGGCGTCAAACCAAAAGGCAGCCGCAGTTGTGACTGGTACAATGCAGGCCGTCGGTTGTAATAGAAACCCTTGATGAACAAATAGCTTTTTTAGAAGACCCTCCAACTTTTTATCCATAGGGTCTTTGAAAGCACAACTGTCCTCAATAGGGATAGTTGTTCGCTTAGCCAGGGTAGAAATAGCTCCCTCCACCTTAGGGATCGTTTGCCAAGAGTCCCGAACTGTGTCAGGTATAGGGTACATTTTCTTAAAAATAGGGGAAGGTGAGAACGGGGCACCTGGTCTTTCCCATTCCCGCAAAACAATTTCCGAAATTCTCTTAGGAACCGGAAAGACATCAGAGTAAGAAGGAACTTCTAAGTACTTGTCCATCTTACACAATTCCTCTGGAGGTACTACAATAGAGTCACAGTCGTCCAGAGTCATCAAAACCTCCCACAGTAACAGGCGGAGATGTTCAAGTTTAAATCTGAAGGACGTGATGTCCGAATCTGTCTCTGATAAAGCACTCGCTGAGTCAGACAGTTCCCCCTCAGAAAGGATCTCCCTACCCTCTAATTCAGATCCCTGGGAGGGTACATCTGAGATAGCCATCAAAGTATCAGAAGTCGCAGGAACCATATAGGTTTCTGTCCTGCTGTGTTTGCCCTGTAATGTTGGCAACTTAGATAACACTTCTGTGAGAGTAGATGACATAACTGCAGCCATATCCTGCAAAGTGAAAGAAGCAGATGCCGATGAAGAACATGGCGTCACTTGAGCGGGCGTTAAAGGCTGTGACGCTTGGGGAGAAAGTTGCGGCATACCCTGAATCTCATCAGTCTGAGCACCTTCCTTAGACATATCTTTATTAAAAAATATTTTTTCTTTACATTGTAAAGCTCTATCAACACAAGTATCACAAGTGAAACAGGGGGTTCCACAACGGCATCTAAACACATGGGATATTTACTTTGCTCAATGTCCTCCATTGTAGCAGATGCAAGGTACAAATGTGGCCAATCCCTGATAAACATGAGAAAAGAAAGTGCAGTAACAATAGTGTACTGTGTCTTTAAAATTTGTCAACGCTTATTATTATGCTCAAAATTAAATCAAGTAATTGAGATATTTTAGCCTGCAAGTGCGGTCCATATATACCTCGCACCACTCACATGGGGCCCTTTTTAGAATTACACCGTTACGGCTCCTACCTGCCGTGTGACCACCACTATTCTCCCATCAGCATGCCTAAGACTGCTTGTAAATACCGTGACAAGCGGACTTAGGGGCTGTACGCACACACTTCTTTCCAAGCACCTGTTCACCGGGACTAGACAGCTGCGTAACTGCGCAGCAAACGCGCAAACTCAAGTCCCGCCCATCGTGGGCGGAAACGATTGCACAGAGCCCGGGAAAAATAAAGGTCTAGTAACATCAAGCACTGAAAAACTTAAGTAACAAGCACCTGTCTAACAGTCTATTCCCCAGACACAGGCAAAGAGAATGACTGGAGTGGGAGGGAAGGGAGGAGCTATACATACAGCTCTGCTGTGGTGCTCTTTGCCTCCTCCTGCCGACCAGGAGGAGTAATCCCATAAGGATGAAATCCGTGGACTCGTCATATCTTGTAAAAGAAAATTATTTTATGATTCGGATAGAGCATGCAGTTTTAAGCAAATTTCTAATTTACTCCTAATTTTTCTTTGTTCTCTTGGTATCTTTATTTGAAAAAGCAGAAATGAAAGCTCAGGAGCCGGGCTATTTTTGGACAGCACCCTGTATAACGCTTGCTAACTGGTGGCTATATTTAGCCACCAATCAAGCAAGCGCTTCCCATGTGCTGAACAAAAAAAGGTCTGGCTCCTAAGATTTATATGAATCATGAAAGAAAAAATTTGGGTTTAGTATCCCTTTAACAATTTGAAGAAATATGTATGGCTGTATAAATGAAATGATTTTCAATAATTATAGTGACAGAGTACAAATTGTCCTCTTTTTTTATTTTTAGACTTCATTATGTAAAAAGTTTTCAAAAGCTTCAAAGTTTGAAGTACCTTAAATTCTTAGAGGTGAGAAGATTTCGGTACAGCATTTACAAATGATAAATAAAACAAAACCATGCAGATTTTCATCAACATTCTATCATCAATTTAAAGGGACATTGAACCCAAATTTTTTCTTTCATGATTCAGATAGAGCATGAGATTTTAAGCAACTTTCTAATTTACTCCACTTATGAAATTTTCTTTATTCTCTTGTAATCTTTATTTGAAATGCAAGAATGTAAGTTTAGGTGCCAGCCCATTTTTGGTGAACAACCTGGGTTGTCCTTGCTGATTGGTGGATAAATTAATCCACCAATAAAAAAGTGCTGTCCAGAATCCTAAACCAAGAAAAAAGCTTAGATGCCTTCTTTTTCAAATAAAGATAGCAAGAGAACAAAGAAAATTTGATAATAGGAGTAAATTAGAAAATTGCTTAAAATTGCATGCTCTATCTGAATCACAAAATAAATTTGAGTTCAGAGAACTCAAGAATTTGGGTTCAGTGTCCCTTTAAAGTATTCACATTTTTTTTTATCATTGTGTACCATTTCACTGCAAACACTTTATCATTGTTTTGCTGGTGGGAAGAAGATTCTTTAGGTTAGCATCATTCACAAAAAAACTTACCTGTCAAATGAGTCTGTAGCAACTTTATAGAGATAGACAAAGAGTTTGCTGCAGTGCCTCAGCACAGGACAAACAGAGTCCAATTGCACCAAGTCTTCCTCCAAGAGTCTTTGAAAAGGTTGATTATTGGACGGGAAGACATTTGAAGGCCTGATTTTCCTGGTTTCTGAAAAACAACCAAGCAGCCGAATAGCATCAGCCAATTTTTCATATTGGATCTCAGTTCTGAAGAAATGAGAATTGGCAGGTTCATAACGCATGGCTGCTGTCAGCGTACAGAAGACCGTATGCAACAGTTCGAACACTTGATTCTGATTCACCTTCTCCCAACCATTCCTTGAAGGACAACCAAGAGACTTCTCCATTGCAACCAGAAGAGAGGTAACGTAAACAAACCCACCAACTTTCCGAAAAACTGTCCTAGTCCGATGACTCTCACGAAGAACAACAAGAAGCGCCTACAAACAAAAATAAATAATGAATCACCACTGAAGACATTTAGAACCAGTATCAAGGTTGTCTACTAAAAAATTGTAGTGGGTAATTAAATTCAATAAAGTGAAATAAAACAAAATATAAGAATTCAGTCTAGAGATAAATGGGTGTAAGCATGCAAAGCAACATGTGTTTCTTTTAATACGCATAAAAAATGATCTATATATGTTACTAGCTATTTGTTGTTATTTTGTTGTTACAAACATCTATTTATACATACCCTCAAAATGTCTGTTTTAAGCTGTAGCTCAGTAGATGGCGCTGAATGCATAAGCCCCAATAGTGTCCCCATGTCATCATCCCCACTTGGGGACAACATCAGTTGTTGGATAACCATAAGTGCATGTTCACGGCACTGGGGGTACTTCACAATGTTGTGCACACAGCGAGCACCTCCGAACTCTCTAAAAACACCTGTGGCGGAACACAGCACACAGAAAATTAGATACAGAGGAAATTTCCTTTAAACCATTCCCATACTTAAGTGTATAGAACATGTAAGGTTTTAAATGCTTTGAAAAGCACTGTAATTTATATTTAAAAAAAAAAGGATTAATTATTAAATTATATGCAGTATGCATATAAAAGCAAGAGGGTCAAACACACAGAAGGACACCAACAGATCTATGGAAGTTGACCTTAGTATTATTATTATTCTTTATTTATAAAGCGCCAACAGATTCCGCAGCACTGCCCATGGGTACAAGGATTAAAAGTACAATGGAGAAACAATACAATAAGAGACAACATTTTACAGACAAATACAGGGGGAATTGAGGACCCTATTCCCGTGGGAACTTACAATCTAGATATCTAGTATCCTGTGACTATTAGCATGTAGTACACAACTGATGCTGCTGTATTATTTACAGTTTAAAAAGCTTTTACTTAACATTTCCTTAGGTAAAAACAAAACATGTTTACATGTTTCTTACTTATAGGTCCTTAAAAGCACACCACCTTCTAAGTGATGACACAACAATTTCAACTTTTTCGTTTAAATATTCAGTATCATGGATCTTGGATGGAAGTCAATACCCTACACCTAACATAAAAGTGTTTCTGAAATGAACAGATGAGCTTTCCCACCCACACATTTTGGTTCAAAGTTTGGATTCAAAGGGTCATAGTGAGTACAGATTTAATTTCACTTCCCATGAAGTAAAGTAAATCTAGGATTCTTCTGGGTTTTTATAACTGAGCTTTAAGTGAACCATCAGGCACATTTTTTCTTCTGAGGAAATTGCCTTTAAGACAGCAGCATAATCTACATTCACAATCAGTTTTCACTGTATGTTGTACAGCAGATTATGTACTTACCTGCATTTGTATTTGATCCTTGTAGTAGAACAGTTAAAGTCTCCATGACCACTAATGCCAGCTGCCTTTGGTCCTCTGTAGACTGTATTACAATTGTGCATCCTATTGGAACAAAATTAAATAAAAATGAACAACATATAAAAAATAAATGTCAGGTTGTCAGTGACATCAAACTGTATATACTATTTTGTGTTCACATAATCATAACAAAGATGGCTCTTTCTGGAATCATGATAGAGTGAGATATTGTAATAAGTGACAATTAAAACAAAAAGAAAGATGTATTATGTTTTTTATGTAATATATACACAGACAGATACAGATATATATATTTCTTTCTTTTTTTTCCCTGTTATTATTACTACTTCTTTTAGGGACATTGTGCCTCTCTCTACTTGTCAATTAATATTTTAAAAGCTCCAGAGAATGCAAAATGTGATCTTTAAAAAATAAAATAATTAACTGTTGTTCAGAGAGGGATTTGTCTGGTATTTTGGGCTGGACTGACCTTCTTTGGTGGAATCGTCCAGATATACTTCAGGAAAGTTCGACTCTGTGAAAAGCATTATTGGGCTAAAAGAAGCTGCACCCAGGTGGAGAATCACCATAGAACAGGCTAAAAAAGTTATTGAGCTGGTGTTCGTTCCTGAGAGAGCACTTCTATGTGTGTGTGTTTATGTGTAAGTATATATATATATATATATATATATATATATATATATCACACATACACACACACATATACTGTATATCCGCTTAAGGCCATTTTTATTGGGTGCACCACCCAGCTGCTTTTACAGACCACCCAACGAAAATTTCACCCAAAGGTAAACTAGAATTGGCTAATATTAAAAATTGTCAATGTTTATTGCTAAAATTATCATTAAATACATTTGTTATATTATGAAATTAATTTGTAACATTATCCCTTTTTCTGATATAAAAAACACAGAGTATTACGTGGCCCCCATCTAACTACTTTATAAAAACTCCTGGCTGGCAAAATTTCTCCCATAATAAGCAAAAACTTGTTAACAGGGAATGCAGCCAGCCTGACTTTCAGAAGCTTGTACATACTTTGTATGCCATAACAGCTTTTTAGTGTGCAGATACTGGTGTCAGGAACTAGCGGCTAGATTTAGAGTTCTGCGGCCAAAGGGGTGCGTTAGCTACGCGTGCTTTTTTCCCCCCCGCACCTTTTAAATACCGCTGGTATTTAGAGTTCACAGAATGGCTGCGTTAGGCTCCAAAAAAGGGAGCGTAGAGCATATTTACCGCCACTGCAACTCTAAATACCAGCGTTGCTTACGGACGCGGCCAGCTTCAAAAACAAGCTCGTGCACGATTCCCCCATAGAAAACAATGGGGCACTTTGAGCTGAAAAAAAACCTAACACCTGCAAAAAAAGCAGCGTTCAGCTACTAAAGCAGCCCCATTGTTTACTATGGGTAAACACTTCCTATGTCTGCACCTAACACCCTAACATGTACCCCGAGTCTAAACACCCCTAACCTTACACTTATTAACCCCTAATCTGCCGCCCCCGCTATCGCTGACACCTGCATATTTTTTAACCCCTAATCTGCCGCTCCGTATACCGCCGCAACCTACATTATACCTATGTACCCCTAATCTGCTGCCCCTAACACCGCCGACCCCTATATTATATTTATTAACCCCTAATCTGCCCCCCACAACGTCTAAAGCTAAGTCTAACCCTAACACTAACACCCCCCTAAGTTAAATATAATTTAAATCTAACGAAATAAATTAACTCTTATTATATAAATTATTCCTATTTAAAGCTAAATACTTACCTGTAAAATAAACCCTAATATAGCTACAATATAAATTATAATTATATTGTAGCTATTTTAGGATTAATATTAATATTTTAGGATTAATATTTATTTTACAGGCAACTTTGTAATTATTTTAACCAGGTACAATAGCTATTAAATGGTTAATAACTATTTAATAGCTAAAATAGTTAAAATAATTACAAAATTACCTGTAAAATAAATCCTACAATTAAACCTAACACTACACTATCAATAAATTAATTAAATAAAATACCTACAATTATCTACAATTAAACCTAACACTACACTATCAATAAATTAATTAATTAAATACAATACCTACAAATAACTACAATTAAATAAACTAACTAAAGTACAAAAAATAAAAAAGAACTAAGTTACAAAAAATAAAAAAATATTTACAAACATTAGAAAAATATTACAACAATTTTAAACTAATTACACCTACTCTAAGCCCCCTAATAAAATAACAAAGACCCCCAAAATAAAAAAATGCCCTACCCTATTCTAAATTAAAAAAGTTCAAAGCTCTTTTACCTTACCAGCCCTGAAAAGGACCATTTGCGGGGCATGCCCCAAATAATTCAGCTCTTTTGTCTGTAAAAAAAAATATACAATACCCCCCCCCCCAACATTACAACCCACCACCCACATACCCCTAATCTAACCCAAACCCCCCTTAAATAAACCTAACACTAAGCCCATGAAGATCTTCCTACCTTATCTTCACCATGCCAGGTTCACAGATCGCTCCAGGCTCCGAAATCTTCATCCAAGCCCAAGCGGGGGGCTGGCGATCCATCATCCGGCTGAAATCTTCTATCAAGCGGCGGCTGAAGAGGTCCAGAAGAGGCTCCAAAGTCTTCATCCTATCCGGGAAGAAGAGGAGATCCGGCCCGGCAACCATCTTGATCCAAGCGGCATCTTCTATCTTCATCCGATGAGGAACGGCTCCATCTTGAAGACCTCCAGCGCGGATCAATCTTCTTCTTCCGACGTCCAACTGAAGAATGAAGGTTCCTTTAAGGGACGTCATCCAAGATGGCGTCCCTCAAATTCCGATTGGCTGATAGGATTCTATCAGCCAATCGGAATTAAGGTAGGAAAATTCTGATTGGCTGATGGAATCAGCCAATCAGAATCAAGTTCAATCCGATTGGCTGATCCAATCAGCCAATCAGATTGATCTCGCATTCTATTGGCTGTTCCGAGCTCAATCTTTCCTGACAAATACCAGAGGGCGGTAAAAACCAGCGTTAGGAGCCTCTAACGCTGGTTTTCACGGCTACCGCCCAACTCTAAATCTAGCCGTAGGTTAGTTACATTTAGTCAATTTATAGCTGATCTAGCAGTTATACTCTTTTTACATGTAGAAAGCACAGGTTTTAATATATTTTATGTCCCTTTAAGTTTATATCCACCTATGTCCCTTTCAGTAAAGATTGACATTGTTAACAGCATTGCAAGTTAGCATCAAAGGTTCAAATTACAAAAAGTAATCTGATGAGGAACGATCTACACCAGCATTTAAGAAATAAATATTTCTGAGAGAAAACTGACAAATTACAATCATTGCTGGCAACAAAATATGTGTAGTTCATCGTCCTCCAGCTTTGCAGAAGTGCACGAATGTGCATGCAGTATAGGTAATAACGCTGGCGGTACACATTCTAATTCACTGTATTAATACTGTGACTTAAAAAAAATCACTGCTTGCAAAAAGATGTGAATTCTATACTATATTAAAAAAAAAGATACATAAATTATTGAAAAAAATAAAATTCCTGCGTATGCAATGGTTTGTGCACTGCATAGATTTACATGCAGTGCTTTATTAACACATTATTTACAATTTCTTTAATTTTGTTTAATAAAATTTTAAAATGACGACATTTGTTTTTATAGATTTTCCACTCAAACAAAACAAAAAGCTTTGTGCATTTTAGTAGATCTTAATACATGGGTAAGCTCTGTGCACGTGTATTTGCAGAGCTGGTTCCTTCTCTCGCTATGACAGCTAGTGCTCTCTAAGACGTCAACATTCACTATAGACAGAAACAGTCCGAGCAAAAAGTTTCTTTAGTAAAAGTTCTATAATTTATTAGAGTACATCTATAAAAACTGGTCTATCATCATTTCAGCAAAACGTACAGCTGCTCATTCTCTCTAAGATATAACAAGTACCACAAAGTATTTTGCAAAATTGCTTGGAAGCCTGGTCTTTCCTTAGAATTTTCATATAAACAATGGTTCGACTGAGAACCGTTAAAACAATAAATATATTGCTAAACAAATCCCCAAATACCTATTACATTTTATTTTGTTTTTATTAAAGCGGTATTAAGTCGCCATTCATACCTAGTCACTATTCATGTCAAGCCAGCTAATACTTAAAGGGACATAATACTCATAATGCTAAATCACTGAAACTGATGCAGTATAACTGTAAAAAGCTGACAGGAAAAATATCACCTGAGCATCTCTATGTAAAAAAGGAAGATATTTTACCTCACAATCTCCTCAGCTCAGCAGAGTAAGTTCTGTGTAAAAAGTTATACTCAGCTGTTGCTCAGCTGCAGGTAAAAAAAATGAACAAATGAACAGCAGCCAATCAGCATCAGCAGTGCTGAGGTCATGAACTCTTTTTACTGTGATCTCATGAGATTTCACTTCACTCTCATGAGATTTCATAGTAAACTTCTTTACACTGAATAGGGAAGTAAGATGAGTGTGCACGAAAGCTCGCTCCTTCCGCTGTCCCAGGACACACATACTGATTTGCTTCTTAGAAGTCCTTTACAATGGGATATGGCTACTGAGAAACGTGTGAGGTAAAATATATTTCTTTTTTACATAGAGATGTTCAGGTGATATTTTCTAGTCAGCTTTTTACAGCTATGCTGAATCACTTTTTAAGTGTTTAAACATTTGGGTATTATGGCCCTTTAAATGGACAAACATTGGTAACCTAGGTTGTCAAAATGCCACAAAAATATTGATTTGCAAAAAAATTAAAACCTAATTAACAGAATTTGCTTTTTGGCCTATCTATGAAGCATGTGGCAAGAAAAATATTATATTTCTAAAGTGCAAATATACCTTGATCAATATATGCCTGAGTAGGATCTTTCAGTACAGCAGCATACTTGTGTAGAAGGTTGACCATCACTTCCAGCAGTCCCACCTCTTTAAAAACATCTTTAAAAATGTGGTGGTGACGTATGAATTTCAGCAGAGTCTTTGTGGCAATGATGCTGCAGGAAAATGAGGTGTTGGACTTTAAAAGGATGCTCACGCTGATAAGTTCCTTGCAAGGGATATAGTTCAAGCTAAACACCACAAACTCAAGCATCTCAAAGTACTTCACTTGTACATCAGGCAGCTTGGCAATCTTCTCTGCAAACTGAGACAACGTGTGCTGGGACTCCAAAATAAAGTAGTTTGCGTTGTCTGACATGTAAATATTGGTGATGGCATCAAGAATAATCTGGGCAAGGTAGCTGGTTTTTGCTTTCAGAAATGCATTCTGTAGGACAGAGAAGGCTTGGATGTTCCGGACACTTAAACCTGCAAATGGAAAATCCAGAAAAAAAATAGTTAAACCTTGGTGTATATAAAATATTAAATTCTGTTATTTGATGTTGTAAGCCTCGTCACAATAGCGCTATGTCAAAGTTATCCGCACCGTGATCACAGGTGAAATGTTCTTAAAGCGATGGTAACCTTTGTTCAAACACTACTTTCATGTAATATGCATGTATTAAAAAATATCTCACAAATTGATAAAATTGTGCCGCTGTTCCTTCGACCGTCTATGTTCTCAGACTTTTTGGTCACATTCTTCAATCTTCCAATCAGAACCAAGGCCAGCTGGCGTCCTTGGAAAAACACAAACGCCCCTTACTTGTATAGCACGTGTGCTAGATATTTGATGCGTCTCCAGAGTCTGGCCTGGGCTCTGATTGGAAGACTTAAGAACATGACAAAAAAAAATGCATGCATATTACATGAAAGTGCCATTCATTTGGAAAGATGGTTCACATGCAGTGTAGCGTGTGAACAAAGTTTACCATCACTTTAAGAGATGAAATCACTGTTAGAGGGTAATCTTTCCAAAAGTTTTTTTACTACAGGTCACTGTGGGAGGAGAGGATTCTCTGCCACATGATCCATTTACACAGTAATAAATAGCAATACAATTTATCAACTGAAACTCAACCTCTTTTATAATCCATTAGAGAAACTTGTAAATAAATAATAAACCTATATGAGCTGGAGGATTTGTGTATATTGTGCATGTGTATATACTGTGTTATATGTATGAAGCATACTGTAACATACTAAATCATATGGTCACATAAACAAAAAAAATTAACTTCTGATGGCTTCGCACTGGTGTGTACAGGATATTAATAAAAGCCAAAATTATTTTTGTTTTATACAATAGTGCATTTTTTTTACCTTGGCACTATGTAAAATGTGTTTTTGAAAAATAGACAGCTTTCTTAAAATTACATATTTTTTTGCCACAACACATTTACACAGTACTTTATGTGTTAAGTTCTAATATCGCAACCGCACTGTACTTAACATGTTCTATATTAAAACCGTGTGACTGCAATATCAGAAGTAAAACTGTTCAGTGTTGTGTAAACTTAACTTTGCTCTATTTCTAATATTGCGCTATACCAAACGTTATTTACTTCTATTAACATTTTTTCTTCATTCTCTTGATATCTTTTGTTGAAAGGCAGGGAAGTATGATTAGGAACCGGATCAGTATATGGCAGCAGTTTCGCAAGAATGTTATACATTGTCACTATTTCCTGCCATGTAGTGCTCCAGATGCCTACCTAGGTATCTCTTCAACACAAAATATCATGGGAAGGAAGAAAATTTGATAATAGAAGTAAATTGGTAACATTTTTACACAAAATAATTTTTTTGGGTTTCATGTCTGTCATGAGGAGTAGTTGATACCTAGATTGGCTACCCAACAGAGGTGGTATGTCTCAGCATTGCCAGGTTAATCTGAAATGTTCTTTGTGTAAGATCTGTGTTTGTTCAGGAATGCTGTGGTCTAAAGACCACAGCATTCTCGTGGATGGTACTTCTTGATACTGTGAGTTAAAGGGACACTAAACCCAACATTTTTCTTTCATGATCCAGGTAGAGAATACAATTTGAAACATTACAATTTACTTCTATTATCTAATTTGCTTAATTCTTTAGATATCCTTTGTTGAAGAAATAGTAATGCACATGGGTTAGCCAATCACACAAGGCATCTATGTGCAACAGCCAATCAGCAGCTACTGAGCCTATCTAGATATGCTTTTCACGAAATGATATCAAGAGAATTAAGCAAATTAGATAATAGAAGTGAATTGGAAAGTTGTTTAAATCACAAAAGAAAAAAAATTGGGTTTCATGTCTCTGTAAGGCTGGCTATGAATGGTTGAATGATCGTAAATTATAACAAGGGCGCGGGCCTTGACAAGACAAGGGAAATACTGAGTTAGAACTGAATGATACCCAAAACTTAGGCAGAACCAGCCTGGAACAAAAAGAGCTAACATCGAAGGGTGTTCTCCCCAAACCTATTGGAGTCTGGATAATAATTATATAGGTAGTGTGTTCTTATTTTTAATTTGGCATTGGCATTTTTGTTATTAAACATATAAAAAAATCTAATTCTGTGTTTGGGCTCTAATATCTGAATTAACGCTCTGAAGAGAAAAGGTTAAAGGCATGTTACCTTATTGTTAATTGTGTGAGTTATTTGATTCCCAAGACACCCTTTTAATTTAAAATTCTTGGTGGTGGCAGCATTGATAATTTGGGTTGGTGTAGGCAGGATTTTGGGGTTAATTTGGTGTCCCTTTATGTCCTTTGTAGAGATAAAGGTTAAGGGAACCAGAGGTTGAGTGCTATTAACCCCTTCATGCCAACACCCTCCCTATTGTGACGGCTGGGTAGATAGGCTTAATCGTCACAGTATTATTTTCAATAAATGCTACAAAGAGAACAAAGTCTCTTAAAATCTGCATCAAAGACACCCTTTTTAATTTAAAATTCTTGTTAGGTGCAGTGAGTAGTAACTGGGGTGGTGTAGGCAGGATTTGGGGGTTAATGTGATGTCCCTTTAGGTCCTTTGTACAGATAAAGGTAAGGGAGCTAGGAGCTGCGTGCTATTAATCCCTTCAATCACTTTTTATAAAAAAAATATTTTAATAGTTTTAATAACTAGTTACAAATGTTAGCAACGGTTCGCTCTGTGTGTCTTCATATGGACACAAACCAGTATCTTAGCTATTTTTCCCATCAACAAGTTAATGACATTTTGGGGCTGCACCTTTTTTTCTTTCTTTGATAGACTCAGATATACTATACATTTTGTCCCCTGTGTATGGTACAAGTTAGCTATGAGATGCTGCACCTTTAGATTCTAAATTAAGTATTCTGTACATACTCCGGAAAAATAAATGAATTGACTTTTTTTTCTAAATGGATGGCATATGGGCACTGTCACTTATAAACATTGTGCCTAATCAGATGGTCAGTGGTGTTGATTTTAGTTATCAAGACAAGAGTTCTACAATAACCTAGCATGACCTAACAATGCCATTCAAAATGCTTTGTCACTGTCAACTGTAATTTCCCTTAGGAAGCTTAATGTACCTGTCATTTTTCAATCTCACAAAATACTGTAAAAGTCAGATACTATAAAGATGACTTTGGGCAGTAAAATAAAGGGGCCTCTCTAGTAGAGGCAGCACAATACAGAGATGACAGGATGAAGAGAAAAATAGAGACCCCTACTTACTAAAGTCTGTGCAACTCAGAAATAGAGGGTCCTCGCAGATATGTGACAAGTTAGCATTTCCTAGATTCACTGAAATTGTACGTAATGGCCTCTTCAGTGCCTTTACTTAATTTTTTCTAGGCAGTCTATTCACTATAACACACTTATCGTTTCATTCTTTAGTAAATAGGTTTCATGGCATAAAAAAATCATTTGAAGCAGTTCATGTTTAACCATGAATCATTTTCTTTAAAATGTGGTTAAGCACATTGTTAAAGCCAGCTCTAAGGCTATCATTGTACTACTAGCCCTGAGCTGAAAACAGTAGCTGCGCCAATCAGGGTGGCATATATGTCTAAACAAACAAACACGATCTGTTGCTACAAATCCAAGCTGAAAAATCACCAAGTGTATACCTCACTGCAGTGGCAGAACCAAGCAACAATAGACATCCAAAACACACAAAGGGCAGCTACACTCCAAAATCGTCTTAAAATCATCAGACTTTATTCCAACAGATTAACAAAATAACAGGACGACCATTTTACACGTTTTGCGCCTGTGACCAGAACTTAATCATATTTTTAATCTGATGGAATAAAGTTTGATGATTTTAAGGAGATTATGGCGTGCGGCTGCACTTTGTGTGCACTGCGTGGTATATAAGCCTAGCCACTAATCACCAGCCGTCGTCAGCTCAGGTTCGTCAGTGCATTGCCAAACCAGAGCCAGCATTAACTATGTGTATAACTTGTTTGTGGAAGGCTGACCAATAGCACAAAAAAAAAATAAGAATTGAGTCTTATTATGGATCCTTAATGTCCTTTGAAGTAAATATTACATGGTTACAATCCCATATCTAGCTGTAGATAATGCAGTTTATAAAATAAATACATAGGTAGAAGTATACGAGCAAGGAAAATATTTCTGGTATTAAAAAGCATTAAAATGGTCAGGCATCAAAATGCATGAAAACAGGGGACTAACATTTTATTTTTAACTATATTTAAATCCATGTAAAGTGGTTAAATACATAATTAAAGTCACATGCCAGGCAAGCACTAGTGCTTTTCCTGAACATTGTGACTGTGTGTGAAACGTTATCTTTCTATATTTCCTTTGCAGTGTTTAAAAATATAATGAAACTTTTTTGTTCTTACTACTTCTGTGAGTTTGGTTCATTTCTAAACTACTAAATACAATAGAATTGAATAATTGAAAAATATACAATAAAAATACAATACAATAGACATTACTTTGAATTTGAAATGAGCAGCAGAATATTTTCTGGTAAATGTCAAGGTTAATCCATTTTCTCTCCCCTGAATCATGTGACAGCAGTCAGCCAATCACAAAATGTACATACAGTGCATTTTGACACATGCTCAGTATGAGCTGGAGCCTCAAAGTGTGTATATAAAAAAAAATGTGCACGTTTTGATAATTAAAGTATATTGGAAAGTTTTGTTTATCTCATGCTTTATTTGAATCATGAAACTTTAATTTTGACATTAATGGCCCTTTAAAAATGCAATCATTTTATTACATTGTTTTATCATTATACAACAAACATTTTAGATGGAAAAAAGTTTAAATCAAAGCTTTAGTAAAGGGAACTGCAATGTATGTATAAATTATTAGATTTATCGCTGTAGTCACGTTGGGCTAATGTCCTCCTATTCTGCCCTGATAAGCAAATATTTTACACTCAAAGCAGTAAATTATTCTCTTGTGATTCCGTTTTTATGAAAAGGTTTAATCAGTCGGAAGATACCTACCTTTTCCTGTAGGCTGCGGGACAGCAAAACCTGGCAGAAGAAATGGTGCCCCTGTTGTTAAACCAGCTGGTTTCAGTTCATTGACGCCATATGTTGTTAAAGAAGTAATTAGATTAACCAAGTCCTTCAGAGCATCTTTGGATTCATTTTCTTTTGCTTGCTCGAGCCTAAAGGAAAGTCAAACGCGGTATGAGAGAATTGCCTTCCAATTTAAATTGCACCTAAATTAGGATGTTTTACTATTTGAACGTTGACATAGAAATGGTGATATTTAAAGTAAGTGTTAATTATTGCTACAGTAATAGCGTTGCTTCTTCAGTGAGCTTTTTCATATAGCCACTTGTTTCCATGCATTAAATGCTAAAGTTTAATTTTCATGATTCAGATAGAGCATATAGTTTAAAAACATACAAAAAAACGTTCCAATTACTTCTCTCATTAAATTTACTTTGTTCTTTTGGCATCATTTGTTGAAAAGCATACCTAGGTAAGCTGGGAAGTGTGTGTGTGTGTCTGAAGAGCTATATGGCAGCAATGATTTAGCTTGTGCAAAGACTTGCTGCTACGTAGTGATAAAAGCACTGTAGTAAAACTGCTCCCATGCAGTGTTCTAGACACACTCCTAAGCCTACCTACATATGATCTTCAACAAAGGACACCAAGAGAACAAGTAAATTGTATTGTTTTTAATTGTATGTTCTATCTCAAACATGATTTAAATGTGATCTTTGAATATTGTTTGCCACTTTAATTTTTGAAACTATTAATCACATGATTTTGACGATTGATTAAAATTATGTTTGGCAACAATTGTTCCAGTGTGTATTGGATACATTATTTACTTTAGGTGTATGAATTTATCTCCCGAGCAAGAAGGATTTTATTTAGAAATGAATGAAAGAAAACTGTGTATGGGTGTACCTAGGTACACACAAGCCCAAAAGGGGGGTGCTTCCCAATACTAAATCTAAAAACAATAACTAAAATACAAATAAAAAATATAATATTAAAGTGTATATATAAAAGCCATACAACAACAGAACACAAAAGTCCAAAGTAATCCAAAAGGCGGCAGCACTCTGTCAAAGGACGGTCAAATCCTGGTATGTGATGATCTATAGAATAAAGAACAGAGGCGCCACCATGGCCTAGTACCACCAACACAGTAAGATAATTATACTTACAAAGATGAAGCACCCAACGGTGCTAATGGGGCAGACTGGAACTTCGCAGTGGTCCAGCTCACTGTATAGAACCAGCAATGATGTCCAGACACAAATCCCTTGGGGAAGCCTTCTTAACACCCATGTTAACACAAAAAGCAAACAACCATAGCCCAGTAACGTAGAGACAAGGGCAAGAGGAAATGAGTTGGTTGCACTTACAAGAAGGGAAGCACCTCCAGGTGCAGTAACAACAGACTGAGACTTTGCAGCTGTACACAGGGTATCATAGCCTGAGGAAACGCGTCGCTTTGGAATAAAGATTACTTTTATTATACACTTACTTCATCATCATTTTATATCGGTCTGTATGGTGTTTAACAATAATACATCACTGCTTTTGGGCCTTTTTTGAACAAGTCTGTAGCTGCCTGCTAATGTTCTCAGTCAGCTGGGCGGCTGCTAAGTCTCAGTCTGTTGTTACTGCACCTGGAGGTGCTTCCCTTCTTGTAAGTGCAACCAACTCATTTCCTCTTGCCCTTGTCTCTATGTTACTGGGCTATGGTTGTTTGCTTTTTGTGTTCACATAGGTGTTAAGAAGGCTTCCCCAAGGGATTTGTGTCTGGAAATCATTGCTGGTTCTGTACAGTGAGCTGGACCACTGTGAAGTTCCAGTCTGCCCCATTAGCACCGTTGGGTGCTTCAACTTTGCGAATATAATTTGACATCTTGCATCATTATCTTACTGTGCTGGTGGTACTAGGCCATGGTGGTGCCTCTGTTCTTTTTTCTATTAATTAAGAAGAAATTAGCCAGCTTGCAGGTAGGAGGCTACCTTTAAAGGGACATGAAACCCCAACATTTTCTTTCACGATTCAGATAGGCCATTGAATTTTAAACAACTCTCCTTCTGTTATCTCATTTGATTTGTTCTCTTGGTATCTGAAAAGCATACCTAGGTAGGCTCAGGAGCTGGGAGCAAGCTGCTGATTGGTGGCTGCCCTTATATGCCTCATATTGGCTTCATAATGTGTTCAGCTAGCTCCCAGTAGTGCATTGCTGTTCCTTCAATAAAGAATACCAAGAAAATGAAGCAAATTAATAACAGAAGTTAACTGGAAAGTTGTTTTAAAAGCAGCCATGCAAGTGTTTTTGAGAAAAATACCTACCCCAATACCTTTGAAAGGGACGTAAAGCAATGTGAGATTGTAATATAAAATGTGTAATTATGTGTAGCAAAAGGACTTTGCAATACACTTTCCTTGTTTATTTTTCCCCTTTCACTGTAATTTTACTCTGAAAAGTGTGTGCTTTCTGCTTCCTGTTAAAAGTGGAAGTGCAAACTTCCTGCAGTCATTGGTTGCACCCTATAACCACTTATTGACAGCTGTCTCAAAAGAGAAGGAAACATAGGTTACAGCATGGCACAGCCAATTGCTTTATGAACACTAAAACTTATTTTTTAAGTAATTAAGCTAGTACTTAGAATACATATTTCTTCCTAGCATTTATTTATTGTTTCATTGATGGCACCGCCAGCTAGCCCTTTATTATGTTTACCGTGATTTTGATACAGATGTGCAAGTTATAAGGAGCAAGGCTCTCATACAGCAGGTATTTTTTCCTTATCAGTTTTAATTATGGTTACTAATAAATTTAATTAAATTGCTTTTTGGGAACTAGCTATTAAATAATGTTTTGTCTATGAACAGTGTTTTTGGAACACATGATCACCTTTAATATCATAATAAAGATTTAATTTCTTTATTATGTAAACAAAGGTATAGATTAGCCTCAGGGAAAAAGAGTTTCTGTTCAATGCATTTAAAATCCAGTATCTGAGCCCCACATGGAGAATGAATGGGTTTTTATCATCTGTCCCTCCTGCACATAATAACGCAAAGATCATAAACCATTTCAGTTAGAATTTTCACACGTTTCAAAAGAAGACAATTGAAATACAACTGAGATGAGCTACTATAAAGCCACAAAATTTATAGGTGCTGCAAATTTTTGATTGTTTTACTGCAGGTATCTGAAAGAGAGCAGCTGTACGTTTGCAAACATGTCCGCATGGGAATGCAATTGAAAGTTAGATTTAAACATAGTGGCATCCATGACCACAGGAAGGTGGGGAAAAGCCTCAGTACTACGCTTAGAAAATGTATTTAGGGCCAGATTACGAGTGGAGAGCAAAAAATTGTGCTTACGCGAGCGCAATATTTGTGCTCTACTCGAAATACCAACGCACACAATTGTGTGCTGGTATTTAATGCGCAGCACAATGAGAACACAACCCCGTGTTCACATTGCTAGGAAGCTATGCGCTCAATAGAGCACGCTTGCATAGGTTCCAATGGTAGCCTGGTTCTCATGCTGTGAGACACGGAATGAGAACTAGCGCAGCAAAAGGGGTAAGTCAAGCAGCGATGGTTAAAATATATATGTATATGAATACACATATTAACACAAATATATATATGTAAGCATATACATATATATTTACAGGGAACACACAGTTCCCATAGACCGCAATGTCAAGGCACTTTTTACTGCAGTTTTATCCAAAACCCCTGACACGCTCACTTTAACCCATAAATACTGCTCCATGCAGTTTTTTTTTTGTTTGTTTTTTAAATTAAAGATGCTATATTGTTATTTTATTATTATAGAACTTCACACTTAAAGGGCCATTATACACTCATTTTTTCTTTGCATAAATGTTTTGTAGATGATCTATTTATGAAGCCCATAAAGTTTGTGTTTAAAAAAAAAAATGTATAATTTTGCTTATTTTTAAAGAACATTGCTCTGATTTTCAGACTCCTAACCAAGCCCCAAAGTTTTATTTGAATACCGTCAGCTTCCTACTCCAGCTTGCTCCTGTTTGTATAAAGGGTCTTTTCATATGCAAAAGAAGGGGGAGGGGGGAGTGTCTTATTTCCCACTTGCAGTGGGCTTTCCAACTGCCTTTTCAACAGAGCTAAACTGAGAGCGTCTAAGTACGTTTTTAAACCATTTTATACTGGATTTTTATATCAGTATCTGAGCATCTTATTCTTTATAGTGTCTATTACATGCAGTTATATGAAAATGAGTGTATACTGTCCCTTTAAGTTTGGGGGCAATTGGGTCAGGTTTTTAAAATTAACCAGAGGTCTGACCCCTGGATAATTTTCGGTGTGCTAATTGCTACAGCAAGCTCGCGGTAGCAATAACCAACCACTTGAAATGGCAGGTTATTTATTGCGCGCCCGTAAATAGGTGAATTTGCGATAAATTAGTGCTCCACTTGTAATCTATCCCTCAGTGTTTAATGTCCCTTTTGTATTTATTTTCTACAACAATGTTTTAACACTTCTAGCATCATGAAGTATCCTACACATCTTCCTGATGTGAAAATGAAAATTCTGAGCATGATGTGTCCTCTTAGGAGGTATCTCTCCTCCTCTCACTAATTGTGCATGCTTTTCATCTCAAACACTATTTAGATATCGCTCACCATCAGCAACTCAAATTATCAATTTCTCTCACACACACTGTCTCCCTCTTGTTTATCCAACTAAAACACTTGTACCTAAAATAAAGCCATTACATTGTTTTATTCTTTAAAAACATTGACTTAAAATGTAAAAATAAATTTAAGCCCCAAAAATAGATTAATATTAATAGTTATAATAAATTGTGCAAAAAGGTAAGAGAAGCAATTTGATTTAATACGAATCACCAGTTGCTATTAATAACGAAACACTTGACATCTATGCTTTTGAGCTTTTTATCACATGGTGTCAAACTTCTATTTAATTATGAACAAAAATACTTCCTTTTTGTCACACACCTCCTCAGTGCAGAGGTGAAGAGTAACCAAGATATGTCAGGGTACTGATTTTCATAATTAAAAGGGAAAAGAAACACAATTTTTTTTCTTTCATGATTCAGATAGAACATACAATTTTTAACACTACTGTCACTTTAAGGCATTGTGCAATACAACATTTTTATAGCTCAACACAGAGGCTAGTAATTAGAAAACACTTAAAGGCACATGAAAGTGATGCAGCATAGCTGTAAAAAGCCGACTAGAAAATATTACCTACAAACAAAGTTTGTACCAAAGTTCCGATGTAAACAAATAACTAAAAATTAAAATGACTCGATTGTTCCTGCGATTGCGAGATTTCAATGATGGGATTGGGTCAAGGGGAGTGTCTATGACGCTAGGCACGCCCTCCAGCCCGTGATCCTATTTAGCAAGCGGCTATGGCTTCAGGACAGCCAAACAGCTACAACGTTCCATGTCGTCCTAACAGCACTAAAGCCCACCATAGTTAGGACGCCATGGAACGGGTTAATGTCCCTTTAACATAAAATCAATGAATACAAAAAATCTAAATGAATTAGAAGTTTTTTTTTTTTAATTTAAAAAAAAGGTTTTGAACAAATCTAGAACAGTCAGCAGACTAGTTTTCTCATCGGACACAATATTCACTCAAGTCCAATCATGTTAGACTAAGAAGCCTACAGTAATGGTTGTTGGGATATTCATACATTGACCCATTGGCTGCTAAAGAATAGTTACCTCAGTAGCAGGTCAGAGAGGAAGACGTATCCTTGGCAGGTCCTGAAGTCATCAAGCAGTGTTTGAGATACATCACTGGAGTCTTTGAGGAAACAGGAAAGGCCGGCAAACATCTCCACAATTTCCAGAGGGGACAGATCGTTTGACTGCTGCATGTTCTGCACGCATGTGGCTAGGCATTCTTTTTCTGAGAGACAACAAGATGCAACAATAAGCAGAAGATAATCTGGACTGGTTACTAAACAGATACAGTCACCGAGAACAAAACAAAATGGAGTTTAAAGGGATATTAAACCTGAATTTTCTTCTTTCATGATTCAGATAGAGCATGCAATTTTAAACAGCTTTATAAATGACTTCTATTATCAATTTTTCTTCGTTCTCTTGGTATCATTTGTTGAAAAACAGGGACGTATGCTTTGGAGCAGACCCATTTTTGGAACACTATATGGAAGCAGTTTTGCAAGAATGTTATCCATTTGCAAGAGCACTATATGACAACACTATTTCCTGCCATATAGTGCTCCAGATGCCTACCTAGGTATCTCTTCAACAAAGAAAATCATGGGAATGAAGCAAAATTGAAGTTAAAATTGTTTTTGTTTTTTTAAATGGCATACTCTGAATCACAAAAGAACATTTTTGGGCTTCATATCCCATTAAGAAAGAGTGCTTCATAAAGAAAAAGAACTACTATAGTATTCAATTCTATATCCTTTACTATCACTGAAAGTGCCTAAGCAATTTAGTAGATTAAAAAACAAGCTAATAAGGGAAAACGATGATAACCTTTAAAATGTAATACCTCCCGCTGCAGTCAAATAACACATTCCATATGGACCACATTCATTGGGATACAAACAATAGAACACCCATCAGGAGGATCATACACAGAAAAATATGGCAAGAGAGGAGTAACTATGTATATACGGTAGGACGTTCGAAAACAAAAAAGATTAAGGCATTTTAAATCATTCTATACCAGGCTTGTCACAGCAGAAGCCTGGGGCCATCATATTAATTTCATCTGGCATTCCACGTGTCCATACAGATTACGGTATGTGTCTTAAATCCAAGAGGACATTTTCAGTACTTTGATTAGATATCAATAACCTTCTTAAAGGGACATTATACACTAATTTTTTCTTTGCATAAATGTTTTGTAGATGATCTCTTTATATAGCCCATAAAGTTGTTTTTTGTTTTTTTAAATATGTATAGTTTTGTTTATTTTTAAATAACATTGCTCTGATTTTCGGACTCCTAACCAAGCCCCAAAGTTTTATGAGAATACTGTCAGCTACCTTCTCCAGCTTGCTCCTGTTTGTGTAAAGGGTCTTTCATATGCAAAAGAAGGGGGAGGGGGGAGTGTCTTATTTGCCACTTGCAGTGGGCTTTCAAACTGCCTTTTCAACAGAGCTAAACTGAAAGCTTCCAAGTACGTTTTTAAACCATTTTATACTGGATTTTTATATCCGTATCTGTGCATCTTATTCTTTATAGTAGTGTCTATTACATGCAGTTATATGAAAATGAGTGTATACTGTCCCTTTAAAACAGCAAGAGTAAAGTGATGGACATAGGAGACAGGTAATTGAGGGAGACCCTGTATTTGACTGTGTCTGGGACTTTACTATTACAAGTACGATGATGTACATGTAATTGTAATCACTTAATATTGGCACCTGTGCATGCCAAAAACGAAGACCACATATCTAGCTAAAACATTGCTCATTTGAATTTTTTTTATATAAAAGTATTTATATTTTTGCGTGAATTAGTGGTATTATAACATATGCTCACTAGTTCTTTTGACACCCTCATGTCACAGTTATACACAATGTATTTTACAATGCTCAGGCTATATTTATTTATATATTGCTTATATCTAGGGGTGTTTTTGTAAAAATGTATAGCTTTGCTTATTTTTTAAGAACATTGTGCCGATTTTCAGACTCCTTATAAAGCCTCAAGGTTTTAGATGTATACTGATGTATACAGACTTCAGATTACTTCTGTTTGTATAATGTGTCTTTTCATATGCAGGGGAGTGTCTGCTCTCAGCCCCTTTTAGTGGGTGTTCCAGCCGAATTTTATCAACAGTGCTAAATTGGGAGCTTCTAAGTAAGTTTTTAAAAGATTTTATACTGGATTTTTATATCAGTATCTGTGCATATTAGTCTTTATAGTAGTGTCTATTGCATGCAGTGAAATTAAACTTGGAGTATACTGTCCCTTTAATACAGGAGAAAAAATGCTTATATTGCAGATGTAACCAAGAGACTCCTAGATAGGAACAAAGAGGCGCCAATAGGGTGATAACGTATAAACAAACTCAATAACAGCAAGCAACGATGGAACTACTCACAAACAAAACGGCACTATGGGGTGCCAGAAACAGCAGATCGGGACCTATTCGTCGCCCGGCAGACAAACACTGAGCTAGACTCTCCAGGAGGTCACGTGGGGCCCTGCCACCAATCAGATGAAGAATCGCATCCACATCTTCGTCCAGACGACCGAACAACCAATCCACGGTCAGCTTTGACACACACCTTTCTCCACAGCGGTGATACCGTACTCTGTGAGTACTTAGCAGGGGCAAAGCGGCAATTCACGCTAACAGCCAAATTCCACCGGACACAGGAGAACAGGGTGTAAATAGACAGGAAAAGGACTCCAACGGGGTATAATTAAAACTATTTATTAAAAGTTTTAAAAGAAACAAGCAACGCGTTTCTCGGCTACACAGAGCCGTTTTATCAGCATATAGTAATGTTGCACACACACCTGCTGTATAAATACCCCTCTGGACCAATCCAAATGCAGTTTTTTGGAGACACTCCCCTATTACCCACGATCTCGTATCTCTAGTATACATAAGTGTCTATATGGTTAGTATTAATTGTTCACAATTTCCAAAACACAAATGCAATAACAATTGTAGTTCAACGCACAATTATATCATATCTAAAAACCATCTATAATACGCCCATTTTCTAAGGTGCAATCCTCATGTGGAGAGGTAACACTTCATCAGCAGAGGAATTTGTGGAACATTTGAATAGAAATGATAGGGGCCTAAAATTTACCAGTGTGATAGATACTAAGACTGTGGTTTTTCTTGACCTAAATCTGACATTTGAAGAAGATAAGATTATCTCTAGTACCCATTTCAAAGGGGTAGACTGCAATAGTTACCTTGATTTTACAAGCAGTCACTACTACCCATGGAAGAAAAATGTGCCCTATGGGCAATTTAAAAGGGTACGTAGGAATAGCAGTAGACTATCTGATTATGAGATACAAGGAAAGATCCTAAAAGAGAGATTCAAAGAGAAAAATATCCCCAACAGATCATTAACAATGGATTTGAAAGGGCTAAGAAGGATAATAGAGACTTATATTTTCAACCTAATAAAACCAATAATCAAATACAAAAAAATAGTGGCGCAATGTTTATAACAGAATATAACTGTAATCATGAGAATATCAAACAGGTTATCTATAGACATTGGAATATTCTCATGAAAGATCCAATACTTGGAAGTGTGATAGAAAATAAGCCCACTATTGTTTTCAAAAAGGCACCAAACTTAAAAAGTCAATTAGCACCTAGCAAAATAGTGAAAAATAAAAGAAGTCTTGTTAAAAGTAGGTCAGTCCAAACAAATTTAAATAGCAATATGAATACAAACAAAAATACCTATAATATGCACACGAAAGCAAGAAAGGGCAGCTTTAAATGTAACAATAAAAAATTTAAGATGTGTGATTATATTACACATAATAGTTCTTCTTTCCAATCCAACACTACCAAAATTTTTTATCCAATTGGGAGTAGGATGACTTGTGCATCAGATTATGTCATATACCTACTCTCCTGTTTCTGTGGGTGTCAATATATAGGACGCACCTGTAGGCGCCTTAGTGTCAGATGGTCAGAACACCATAGAAATATTAAAAATAAATTTTAAATTGCACAGTGTACCCAGACATTGTCACCAGAAACATAATGGGGATTTAAATTGTTTCAAGATCACTCCCATAGAACACATCCCCAAATCAGATCTTTATAATCGCTTTTTTAGACTTAGACAGAGAGAGACCTTCTGGATATACAGACTTCAGACGCTATATCCAGTTGGTCTTAATATGAACATAGATTTGGCTGCTTTTCACTAATCAATTCAACAATAATTTTAAACAGTCTTATCATTGTACCCAAAAAATCTTTGGTCTTAGTAGTATATAATTGATGGTGAGAGCCTGTGAGTAGGAGAGGGGATCAGGTTGTTCTCATGTTCTCGTATAACAACAGTATTGATATCAACTGTATAAATATCATTTATTATTATGATTTTTGTTTGAAAGCTTTTTATGTTCAATAATTTTATTGGGGTTTTTAACATCATCTATGGTAAGATAAATGTGTTTTTCAAAATTGGAAATTTGTAAATTACAATATTTCTATGTACGGTCCACCTAATATGCATCATAATGATAATTTGGAAATGTGTAAATTACAATATTTCTATGTACGGTCCACCTAATATGCATCATAATGATAATATTTGTATTGCTTACCAAATTTAGGATTGTATAGTCTTGCAGCCCTAATAGCCAGTGCACCTTAGAAAATGGGCGTATTATAGATGGTTTTTAGATATGATATAATTACAATTGTTATTGCATTTGTGTTTTGGAAATTGTGAACAATTAATACTAACCATATAGACACTTATCATGTATACTAGAGATACGAGATCGTGGGTAATAGGGGAGTGTCTCCAAAAAACTGCATTTGGATTGGTCCAGAGGGGTATTTATACAGCAGGTGTGTGTACAACATTACTATAGGCTGATGAAACGGCTCTGTGTAGCCGAGAAACGCGTTGTTTCTTTTAAAACTTTTAATAAATAGTGGATTGGTTGTTCGGTCGTCTGGACGAAGGTGTTTGGATGCGATTCTTCATCTGATTGGTGGAAGGGCCCCACGTGACCTCCTGGAGAGTCTAGCTGAGTGTTTGTCTGCCGGGCGACGAATAGGTCCCGGTCTGCTGTTTCTGGCACCCCATAGTGCCGTTTTGTTTGTGAGTAGTTCCATCGTTGCTTGCTGTTATTGAGTTTGTTTATACGTTATCACCCTATTTGCGCCTCTTTGTTCCTATCTAGGAGTCTCTTGGTTGCAGCCTGCGTTTTTTGTCCACAGTTTGGGACCTGGATTGCTCGACACGTAGCGCACCTCCAGAGGTTGAATCGTCATCCTCTTTTTAACTATTGCAGATGTGTGTTGCATACCATCTTGCTCTTTTGAGGGTGATTTACAATGTATTTCCATTTAACAAACCCCTTTCCAGTTTATTCCTGTCATCAAATCTACCTCTTTCTTGTGGCATCATTTGATATATCTAAGCTAATTCCAATGACATGATACCATACACTCCCAACATTTCACAGAGGCTTTCTGAGATGCAGGACTTTAAAAAAAAGCCCATTCTGCATTTTGTGGTATTGTGCGGTATTGGAGGACACGGTCACAGGCGGATTTTGGGTGGGGTCAGAGGTGGTCTGTCGATGTGTCTGGGCAATCTGTGCACGTGGCTAATTAGAGTCCCTTTAAACCAGGACAATCAATGACTGTGGCAGGTAGTGGGCCAGACCTCCCAACATTTGACAATCCTGCAGGATACAGGAATGATGAGAGGTGTGTAATACTGAGGTAAGCTCAGGTGTGTGCACATCTCTATGGGAGTAGCATATGCAACTATGTTTGTAACAATGTTTTACATATAATTGATATGTGCATGTTCCTGAGGGTACCTTAGCTAAGTTTCAGCTGAGGATACCAAGAGAAAAAGGCACATTTGATAATGGAACTTAATTGGGTGATAAAAGTTTAATTAATGTCCCTTAAACAAACACTTGCAATTTCTTAAAACTAGTCCTGCGATCTAGAAGAATGTGTAGGAATATGATTAGATAGATATAGAGATATATAGAGAGAGAGAGCGAGAGAGAGAGCGAGAATATATATATATATATATATATATATATGTTATACACATTTTACAACAACCAATATAATACAGAAAGCTTTTTGCTCACCAAGCAAAAAATTATTAATTCATAAAACATAGCTGAGAACAATGTGTTTTTCTTTAACCCCTTAACGACCAAGGACGTACACCATACGTCCTCAAAAAAAATACACGTATGGCGTACGTCCTCGGTCTGGAAAGCAGCTGGAAGCGATCCTGCTCGCTTCCAGCTGCTTTCTGGTTATTGCAGTGATGCCTCAACATCGAGGCATCCTGCAATAACCCCCCTTGGCCATCCGATGCAGAGAGAGCCACTCTGTGGCCCTCTCTGTACCGGACATCGATGGCCGGTTTCGTTGGTGGGTGGGAGCCAGTCTGGGAGGCGGGTGGGCGGCCATCGACGGGCCGTATGATGTGGAGGGGGGCGGGATCGTGGGCGGGAACGCCGGGTGCGCGCGCGTGCATGAGGGGACGCGCGCGGGGGTAGGGAGCGGGTGGGAACCGCTACACTACAGAAAAATGATGGGAGAAAAGTGGCAGTGAGGGCCAAATATATGTAAATATATGTTGATCTAAGAGATCTGGGAGGGGGTGGTGGGTTGGTCTTTTGGGGGGGGCAAGCTACACTACAGAAAATTATTTAAAAAAAGAATAAAAACATGTTTTACTATAAACTGGGTACTGGCAGACAGCTGCCAGTACCAAAGATGGCTACTAATAAGTTAGAGGGGGATGGGTAAAGAGCTGTTTGGGGGGTATCAGGGAGGTTGGGGGCTAAGGGGGGGATCCTCCAGAGCAGCATATGTAAATATGCCTTTTTTTATTATTTTTTTATCAAGGATAGCTTTTTTTTTTAGTACTGGCAGACTTTCTGCCAGTACTTAACATGGCGGGGACAATTGTGGGGTGGGGGAGGGAAGAGAGCTGTTTGGGAGGGATCAGGGGGTGTAATGTGTCAGGTGGGAGGCTGATCTCTACACTAAAGCTAAAATTAACCCTGCAAGCTCCCTACATGCTACCTAATTAACCCCTTCACTGCTAGCCATAATACACGTGTGATGCGCAGCGGCATTTAGCGGCCTTCTAATTACCAAAAAGCAACGCCAAAGCCATGTATGTCTGCTATTTCTCAACAAAGGGGATCCCAGAGAAGCATTTACAACCATTTGTGCCATAATTGCACAAGCTGTTTGTAAATTATTTCAGTGAGAAACCTAAAATTGTGAAAAATTTTACTTTTTTTTTTTTATTTAATCGCATTTGGCGTTGAAATGGTGGCATGAAATATACCAAAATGGGCCTAGATCAATACTTAGGGTTGTCTACTACACTACAATAAAGCTAAAATTAACCCTACAAGCTCCCTACATGCTCCCTAATTAACCCCTTCATTGCTGGGCATAATACACGTGTGGTGCGCAGTGGCATTTAGCGGCCTTCTAATTACCAAAAAGCAACACCAAATCCATATATGTCTGCTATTTATGAAAAAAGGGGATTCCAGAGAAGCATTTACAACCATTTGTGCCATAATTGCACGAGCTGTTTGTAAATAAATTCAGTGAGAAACCTAAAGTTTGTAACAAAATGTGTGAAAAAGTGAACAATTTTTTTTATTTGATCGCATTTGGTGGTGAAATGGTGGCATGAAATATACCAAAATGGGCCTAGATCAATACTTTGGGATGTCTTCTAAAAAAAAATATATACATGTCAAGGGATATTCAGGGATTCCTGGAAGATATCAGTGTTCCAATGTAACTAGCGCTAAGTTTGAAAAAAAGTGGTTTGGAAATAGCAAAGTGCTTCTTGTATTTATTGCCCTATAACTTGCAAAAAAAAGCAAAGAACATGTAAACATTGGGTATTTCTAAACTCAGGACAAAATTTGGAAACTATTTAGCATGAGTGTTTTTTGGTGGTTGCAGATGTGTAACAGATTTTGGGGGTCAAAGTTAGAAAAGGGTGTTTTTTTCCATTTTTTTCCTCATATTTTATATTTTTTTTTATAGTAAATTATAAGATATGATGAAAATAATGGTATCTTTAGAAAGTCCATTTAATGGCAAGAAAAACGGTATATAATATGTGTGGGTACAGTAAATGAGTAAGAGTAAAATTACAGCTAAACACAAACACTGCAGAAATGTAAAAATAGCCTTGGTCCCAAACGGTCAGAAAATGGAAAAGTGCTGTGGTCATTAACCCCTTAACGACCAACGACGTATGGGGTACGTCCTGCAAAAAAATGCAGTTAATGACCAAGGACGTACCCCGTACGTCGTTGGTCTTTGAAAGCAGTGGAAGCGATCCTGATCACTTCCAACTGCTTTCATGTTATAGCAGTGATGCCTCGATATTGAGGCATCCTGCTATAACATTTTTTAGCCGTCCGATGCAGAGAGAGCCACCCTGTGGCCCTCTCTGCATCGGCCATCAATGGCTATGTTCGTTGGTGGGTGGGAGCTGATCCAGGGAGGCGGGTGGGTGGCCATCGGTGGGAAGGGGGGCGGGATCGAGTGCGCGCGCGTGCGCGGGCGTGCACGTGAGCGCGGGTGCGCGCGCGGGAGTGGGAACCCTACACTATGAAACAAGTAAGGTGGTACTTGGTGGGAGAGAGGGTGGGAAGTTGAACATTATAAATTCTAACGATCTGGGAGGGTGGGAGGTTGGGGGTTGAGGGGGGGCAGCTACACTACAGAAAATAGTAGTTTTAAAATAATAAAATAAAAAATTTGATAGAAAACATTTGATTTCAAACTGGGTACTGGCAGACAGCTGCCAGTACCCAATATGGCGCATAATAAGGCAGAGAGGGGGGTTAGAGAGCTGTTTGGGGGGATCAGGGAGGTTGGGGGCTAAGGGGGGATCCTACAGAGCAGAATTATTATTTATTTTTTTTAAATCCCCAAAAAACTCTTATTTTAGTACTGGCAGACTTACTGCCAGTACTTAAGATGGCGGGGACAATTGTGGGGTGGGGGAGGGAAGAGAGCTGTTTGGGAGGGATCAGGGGGTGTGATGTGTCATGTGGGAGGTTGATACCTACACTAAAGCTAAAATTAACCCTACAAGCTCCCTAATTAACCCCTTCAATGCTGGGCATTATACACGTGTGGTGCGCAACGGCATTTAGCTGCCTTCTAATTACCAAAAAGCAAAGCCAAAGCCATATATGTCTGCTATTTCTGAACAAAGGGGATCCCAGAGAAGCTTTTACATCAATTTATGCCATAATTGCACAAGCTGTTTGTAAATAATTTCAGTGAGAAACCTAAAATTGTGAAAAATTTAACGCTTTTTTTTATTTGTTCGCATTTGGCGGTGAAATGGTGGCATGAAATATACCAAAATGGACCTAGATCAATACTTTGGGTTGTCTACTACATTATACTAAAGCTAAAATTAACCCTACAAGCTCCCTACAAGCTCCCTAATTAACCCCTTCAATGCTGGGCATAATACACGTGTGGTGCGCAGTGGCATTTAGCGGGCTTCTAAATACCAAAAAGCAATGCCAAAGCCATATATGTCTGCTATTTCTGAACAAAGGGGATCCCAGAGAAGCATTTACAACCATTTATGCCATAATTGCACAAGTTGTTTGTAAATAATTTCAGTGAGAAACCTAAAGTTTGTGAAACAATTTGTGAAAAAGTGAACAATTTTTTTTATTTGATCGCATTTGGTAGCGAGATGGTTGCATGAAATATACTAAAATGGGCCTAGATCAATACTTTGGGATGTCTTCTAAAAAAAAAATATATACATGTCAAGGGATATTCAGGTATTCCTGAAAGATATCAGTGTCCCAATGTAACTAGCGCTAATTTTGAAAAAAAGTGGTTTGGAAATAGCAAAGTGCTACTTGTATTTATTGCCCTATAACTTGCAAAAAAAAACAAAGAACATGTAAACATTGGGTATTTCTAAACTCAGGACAAAATTTAGAAACTATTTAGCATGGGTGTTTTTTGGTGGTTGTAGATGTGTAACAGATTTTGGGGTTCAAAGTTAGAAAAAGTGTGTTTTTTTCCATTTTTTCCTAATATTTTATAATTTTTTTATAGTAAATTATAAGATATGATGAAAATAATGGTATCTTTAGAAAGTCCATTTAATGGCGAGAAAAACGGTATATAATATGTGTGGGTACAGTAAATGAGTAAGAGGGAAATTACAGCTAAACACAAACACTGCAGAAATGTAAAAATAGCCTTGGTCCCAAACGGACAGAAAATGGAAAAGTGCTGTGGTCCTTAAGGGGTTAATGATTCACATAGAGAAGAGTTGATTTTAAACAACTTTCCAATTTGCTTCCATTATCTAATTTACTTAATTCTCTTGGTATCCATCCTTTGTTGAAGAAACAGCAATGCACATGGGTGAGCCAATAACATGAGCCATGTATGTGCAGCTACAAATCGGCAGCCTACCTGGGTATTCTTTTCAACAAAGGCAAAATAACTAAACAAATTAGATAATATAAGTAAATTGGTAAGAAAATTGTGTGCTCTCTTTAAATCATGAAAGAAAAAAATTTGGATTCATGTCCCTTTAAGGTAGATATTCACTGACACTACACATGGAAAAAAATGCAGCATCACATAAATGGAACAGCCATTAAGTTGCAATGTATTTTCATTGTAAAGATACATATTGCTTTTTTTAAAGGGGACAACAAAAACCCTTTTTTATGATTCAAACAGAGCATGCAATTTTAAAAAACTTTCCAATTTACTTCTATTATCTAAGTAGTTTTATTCTCTTGATATCCTTTGTTGAAAAGAATACCTAGGTAGTCTCAGGAATTGTTGATTGGTGGCTGCACAAATATGCCTTTGTTATTGGTTCACCCAATGCTTTCAGCTAGCTCCCAATTGTTACATGGCATCAGAAAGAAGATTAGATAAAAATATGGCATAGTTTTGTATTCTCCATTATCAAGTTCAGAATTGGTCTATTGGAAAGCAATTGCAGCAAGACAGGTGTTATCCTATGAGTAAAACGTTCCCATTGTGCATGCATGTTAATTTACTGCAAATCAGCACAAACGTAATGTAATTACAAGGTGTTTATGTCCTTTTAATGACAGCAACCTTTATAAAAAGCAGGTGGTAACTTTCTTTTTGTGTCAAGAGAATGCAGAATATTTCTCTAAATGGCCACCAGAATATAAGTAAAAGTACACTACTAAAATGTTTGTCTACAATAGATGATGTTTCTTCCTCTCAATGTCATATCGGCTTTTTGATGCTTTGGTAAATCACTAGAAAGACACCCCAAAGACTGTTGGGAGAAAGTACACACACCATGGAGCAGATTAAAGACACAGGAAACCTCAACATTTTCTTTTATGATTTGGATAGAACATACAATTCCAAACAACTTTCCAATTTACTTCTATTATCAAATTTGCCTCATTCTGTTGTTATCCTTTGCTGAAGGAACATTCCACGACTGGAACTAGCTGACCACATCTAGTTAGCCAATCACAAGAGACAAATGAGTGCAGGCACCAATCAGCAACTAGCTACCACTAGTGTAGGATATGTGCGTATTATTATTTGAACAAGGGATACTAAGAGTACGAAGCACATTTGAAAATAGAAGTAAATTTAAAAGTGTAATAAAATAACATGCAAGTTTAATTTTGTCTTTCCTATCCCTTTAATCATTGTCCGAACAGACTATGTTCATCGGTAGTGAACCTGCCCATCCGAGATCAAAGCTTTGGTTTAGCATTCGCTACCTGTAAATATCATTGCATGAGCAGAAGTTTGAGCAATGCCGCCTGCCTCCTCTTGTGCAACCAAACCTGCAGCCATCACTGGCATTCTCCCTTTGATAAATCTGCACTATGGCTATTTCTCCTCTTATGAAGGTTACCTGTGTTTTTATGATCTAATCTTACTGCTTCGGCTTCTCAGCAGATTATTGTATGCATCCATTCCGTCTGACTTTCCCACATATACTCTCTGGGCTTTTGTTACTATATTTCCCCAAGGATTTTGTTTACAAGCTGTTTAATTCCGATAGGCCACACCCCATTAGTTTTCATTTATATCAATGATCTGATGCTCTCTTTCGTTCTCTATAAACATCTGCTGTGTGAACCTTTCCAAAAGACCAGTTTTAAAAATGTAACGCCTTGGTAGACCACATTATAATTAAAATCAGAATTCAATTTTGCAGCTAATGATGAAATCTAATGACATCCAAGTTCTTTATTATTACTTTGCATTTATAAAACTTGGTGACTGCACTGGTGTTTCAATTCGGTTTCCCTATCTCCAAGCATGCAACTTTGCTGACCAGATATGATGTCATATATGATCTCAGGTGTGATGTCATCAGTGAGGTCATATCAACAATGTTCAGTGGATGCCAAAGTCTTTAATCTATTTGCTACTATGAGAGCACAACAAACTCACAAACTCTGATTACTTGACAACTGCGTGATATTTTTTTCTGTATGGAGTATATAGACATGGTGGTAACATATAATTTATGAGTTTATTTTCTCTCTCATGTCGCTACTTACCGTGTATGTACTTAACCACATTCAGGCTAAGTCCATGCCGTGAGATGGTCATTAGCACTTCACCTGCACTTTTCCTCCATGGAAGGTTGTAAGGTGGGCACCAAGAGGTTATTGCACTGAAGAGAAGTTGAAGGTCATCCTTCTGAGCCAACTCCTCTGCTGGAGACACGAAGTTACAAAGCTTCACAAGAATCTACAACAAACAAGACAAGCAATTATGTTGGAGAGTGGCTTTCAAAATCCATGCAGAATGAAAGGGATATGAACGCCATTTTTTTTTCTTTTGTGATTTAGACAGAGCATACAAATTTAAAAAAAATTCCAATGTACTTCTATTTTCAAATTTGATAGGCTCTCGTGGTATTCTTTGTTGAAGTGATACCTAGGTAGCTAGCGTGCACGTCTAGAGCTGTATATGACAAGAAAGAAGTGTTGCCATGTAATGTTCTTGCAAACGTATAACATTCTTGCAAAACTATGGTGCTGCAGACACACGCAAGCTCCTGAGTACCTTCCTGCTTTTCAACAAACGATACCGAGAGAACAAAGAACATTTGAGGATGATGATGATAATAGTAAATAAAAACATTGTTTAAAATGACATGCTTTGTAGGAATTATGAAAGATACAATGTGGGTTTCATGTCCTTTTTAATAATTCTAGTAATACACAGCAAGTAAAGTCTGAATTGAAATCGTAAATCCTAACCTGCTCAATAATAAGCCTTATTTTACCCACTCTTGTGTATTTCAGCCTGCTCAATGCTTTAAATTATACTTTTAAATGCACAGCTCTTTTTGTCTGAGTTTCCTGTGTAAATCAAGTGTCTTTTCAGCAATCAATGCACTTTCAGAAGGTAATGGGACTGGTTCACTGGTAGCAGCAGCCATCTCTAAAAGGGTTAACCTCTCTTTTAGAGACAGAGTTTACAGCAGTGATCATCAAGTGTTTCTGTGGATTGATAACAAATTTGAGGATCAGAATATATTTTTGTGTTTATATAAAAGTCTTCTTGTCAGAATAAAGAATGTTCCTGCAGGAGTATTTGGGTAAACAGGGATTGTTGTTGACTTGTAGGGGGTCACAACCCTAATACTTTAATAGGAAAGACAGTCCTCATTATCAAACTGGTGGAGAAGGTGGGGAATTGAAACAGAGAGGAACTGCGGCACATAACAAATCTGCCCAACTGCAACAATTGATAAAAACGTCACCTTATAAGTCTGACCTTTTTAAGATCCCCCACAATTTATGAACAATGGTGTCTTTGTGATTCTCCCATGAAAATATTCCTAGAATTAACAAGACTTCTCTTCAGCAGCCTTCAGTATGCACAATTACCCTCCTACACCACTTAAAGGGACATTATACACTCATTTTTTCTTTGCATAAATGTTTTGTAGATGATCTATTTATATAACCCATGACGTTTTTTAAAAAAAAAAAAAAATGTTTAGTTTTGCTTATTTTTAAATAACATTGCTTTGATTTTCAGACTCCTAACCAAGCCCCAAAGTTTTATGTGAATACCGTCAGCCACCTTCTCCAGCTTGCTGCTGTTTGTGTAAAGGGTATTTTCATATGCAAAAGAAGGGGGAGGGGGGGAAAGTGTTTTATTTCCCACTTGCAGTGGGCTTTCCAGCTACCTTTTCAACAGAGCCAAACTGACAGCTTCTAAGTAAATTTTTAAACAGTTTATTACTGGATCTTTATATCAGTATCTGTGCATCTTATTCTTTATAGTAGTGTCTATTACATGCAGTTATATGAAAATGAGTGTATACTGTCCCTGATTTACAAAGGGAACTAAACACACAGAACTGGCTAAGGATTTTTATTAGAACACAAAAATTCTCTATATCTTCACAGCTGGTTGAGCTTACAGGGACAGTCAACACCAAAATTGTTAATGTGTAAAAAAGATAGATAATGTCTTTACTACCCATTCCCCAGATTTTCCCAACCAACATTGTTTTATTAATATACTTTATAACATTTAAACCTTTACATTTCTGCCTGTTTCTAAGCTACCACAGACAGCCTCTTATCACATGCTTTTTTATTTGCTTTTCACTACAAGACACTGCTAATCCATATGGGCCATATAGATAATGTTGTGCTCTCTCCTGTGGAGTTGTGGCTGACTCAGCACTAATTTGCTAAAATGCAAGTCAATAGATAATAAATAAATAGCCATGCGATCAGGGGGCTGTCAGAAGATGCTTAGATACAAGGTAATCACAGAGGTAAAAAGTATATTAATATAACTGTGTTGGTTAAGCAAAACTGAGGAATGGGTAATAAAGGGATTATCCATCTTTTTAAACAATAACATTTTTGCAATTTACTTTCCCTTTAAGTTTGAACTAGTCTTGAAATAGTATCTTACGCCTGCCTGACGCAATTATATACACCCCCACATTAGAGGGTTATGTTGGCTAGGATGCGGGGTGAAGTGGTCCTTAATACACATATGGTGACATTGTACCAAGCTGAATCCCTTTTGGTTTGGAGATTTAAACTTTTTTACGTTATCTTATTGGAAACTTATTCTCACTGAAGCCCACACAAGCTGGCAACTCTATCCACATAACATTACATTCAGGGACAGAAAATCAGAAGGTAAAACACAATTTTTGTCAGTTGTCAAGTATCCTGTATTTTCCTATAAAATTATTATACAAAAAGTTCTTATTTAAGGAAGTGATTACTTAAAAGTTAATTATTTAGTTATTTATATTAAACAACAATGTGTTGTTCTCATAACCATTAAAAGCACTTAAATCATTACATTACATTTTAAACGGATACTAAACCCACATTATTTTTTTTTCTTTCATAGTTCAGATAGAGCATGCAATTTTAAGCAACTTTCGAATTAACTCCTATTATCAATGTTTATTCGTTCTCTTGCTATCTTTATTTGAAAAGCAGGAATGTAAAGCTTAGGAGACAACCCATTTTTGGATCAGCACCCTTTGGGTTTAGTATCCCTTTACGTTTAAAAGCTGAAAGACTATTAATTAAATTTACAAAAAACAAAACTCCATGTCCAGTAAAACTTATATTATACATTTACACTCAATTTACTAAATACACAACGTTTTTTTTCTGTTACTTGTAGAATATTTACTTTAAAGGGACAGTAAACACATTAAAATTTGAAATGGTTTTGTTAAAGTGAAGGTTAATTTTACTCTACCTGAAGACATGAATGTATCCAATTTTAATATAAGAAGCTGATCGTTAAGTTATTTTTAATGAATATCATGATTATATTTATATTATTATACTCCTACCGTTTCCGTGTATGCTCATCCCCACCTATATTTCCGGACTTTCAATGTTGTGACGTATAGAGCGGTCCAACCCGCTCTATACATATCTCCCAAGCGCATGCACTACCTTCGTTTATACTGCGCATGCACGAATAGTCATTTTCGTCAACTTTTGCGCATGCAATAGTCTAAAATTTCCTGCACCAATGCGCATGCGTAAACAGACACTGATACTAGTCCTACTGAGATGGATTACGCTTGCGCAAAACGGGAGCGCGTATCGAGTCTAAGATTGAGAATATGAATGTAAGGCATGCGTTACGTGACGTGGATCGACGGCAGCCTAACGGCCAGAATTTCAATTGGATGTTAGGAGAACGTGATCAGGAGTTTAAAAAAAATAGAAAACGGGTTGAATCGGATAAGCTATAAATACTTATTTATTACAGTAATAACTTTTTACATCGATAATTGTGTAAGAGATGATGAATGAAACCCATACTAATTTTGATCAAATAATATAATTCAGGATTGAGAAAAGGGTAACTTAACCTTCACTTTAAGCATAGTAAAAACAACTTTACAATATACTTTTATTACTTTCTTTGTTCCCTTTTCTTTTTCTTGCACTTTAGCCCTTTCTAATTCTCAGACCTAGAAAAGCACCCTGCAGACTTCTCAAGGCTAATCATGCTACATATCTTTCCCTAAATAACTAACAGATAATACCTGAGAATCTATGGAGTCTATCCTAACAATATGACAATAGCTAGCCTTGTTGTCTGCAAACTATGCTCCAAATAAAGCAAATAGTGGGTGAAATTTGGATATTGAAAAACAAATGCTGCAAGCAAGGTAATATTTTGTTTTAAAATTGTTTCAATTTGGCTAATATGTTACTATATAGCAAGACTACAAAATTGTCTTGTAATTTCACAATGTACTGTCCCTTTAAGTAGTGTGCAATGTTTTTAAAGACCTAAAGCATCATTATTGTTATAAATTATTATTAGAGTTTCTTTATCAGAGACTACATGTGTTAGTTTTGCGTAAATGTAAGAATAGACCTACAATATAAATGTAAATGTATGCTCCAACTTAAAAAAAATGCAGGAATTATCACTGAACAGATGGCTTATCAAATATTCTATTAAGAAACTGCAATGGGGATATTAAAAAGATCGATAGTGGCCGACGCCAAATGGAAATAACTATTGCAAATGCAGCATTATATATAATGATTTCTGATTCAGATACAGTTTGTGTGCTTGGATTGTTTGAGCTTACTATTCCCGGTTACTCCTCTTGACAGCTCTACTAGCTAAATCACTTAACTGGCAACTAGCCTATAAAACACTAATGCTTTATTTAACCCCTTTAGCCCTGATTGAGCTCCAAAGTAATGCATGAATAGTGTTTATTATCTGCATAAACAGAGTCTTAGAAATCAGCCTATGAGCCTACCTAGGTTTAGCCTTTACCAAAAAATGCAAAGAGGAAAAAAAAAATCAAATTTGATGATAAAAGTACATTGGAAAGTTGTTTAAAAATGACATGCCCAATCTGAATCATGAAAGTTTATTTTGGACTTTACCGTCTCTAACTTTTCACATAATTATAAAAGTGGCTAATTATGATTATATTTAAATACCTAACTGAAAAACATTCTTCATTATCAATTTCAAAATCAGGTATTCTTGCTTTATGATTGGATGTAGTAAAACCTAACCACACCCAAACAAAAACGATATATTTATATATATTGGATCCAAATCTTAGTGGGTTGCATTTTCACAAAAAGAAGTCCGGCTCCGAAAAGAGCTGGACGATGTGAGTGGTCACTTTCTTCCGCAACGTTAAAGAAACAGACTACAGTCTATTTGATACCAAAATAAATACAAAAGAAAAGCCAGCATGAAGGGAAGACCTGGGATATCAAGCTACAGAGATAACAGAGAAAATTGATTTTTCTGCATTCTCTGCAGAACTAAAACAAAATATCAGCAACACAAAAACAAATATAGTTCAAGCAAAACCACATTTCATTTGACTTTATTTCTATAATGCATTAAGGTTATCCAGCAGTTGTCCTGATCAATTTGTATTTGTTATGAATATTAAAAAAAAATTAGAGGACATTGATAAAGCAGATTTTAGCTGATCATATTATTTTAACACACTTTTTTTTTTTTTTTTTTTTTTTTTTTTTTTTTTAAATTAATGACCCTATTTAAAGGGACAGTTCACCCAAAAATTTCCCCCTTTAAAATTGTTCTTTATGATTCATTTTACCTACTGGAGTGTTTTAAATTGTTTACAAGTAGCTCCTTTACCCATAATTTGGCATTTGAAATAGCTGACTTAGCTTGTGGTTTCCCAAACCATACTGAAAGTTTCTATACTGGAGTATGTTCTATTGAATAGCCTAAGTAAACACAGCCAGTAGAAAAGATTACACTCTCAGTGGGGGGCATGATAGTTAAGTAATAAAATGATCATTTTCCATTGTTCTCTCTAAGTATTGAGCTTTGGTTTTCTAGACAAATATAAGATAAGGAAGCAAGCGTGTGTACATAAAATGATAACATAATGAGATATGATATTACCTGAAGCTCAACCCATTGTAATAGGCTGTGTGGTTTAAAAGCACAAAACCAGCTACTTCATATACACAAATATACCGAAAACGCAATTTCTCATAAATGTTATACTCTGCAGCTGGTATAACAAGTCATTGAAAATACATTCATATAAAAACAATTTTACAGTGTACTGTCCCTTTAAGTGCCACGCACATTAAAGGGACAGTCAAGACCAAATAAAACTTTCATGATTCAAATAGGGCATGTCATTTTAAACACCTTTCCAATTTACTTTTATCACCAATTTTGCTTTGTTCTCTTGGTATTCTTAGTTGAAAGCTAAACCTAGGAGGTTCATATGCTAATTTCTTAGACCTTGAAAGCCGCCTCTAATCGAAATGCATTTTTACATTTTTTAACACTAGAGGGCGTTAGTTCATGTGTTTCATATAGATAACATTGAGCTCATGCACGTGACTTTACAGAGGAGTGAGCACTGATTGGCTAAAAATGCAAGTCTGTCAAAAGAACTGAGATAAGGGGGCAGCCTGCAGAGGCTTAGATACAAGTTAGTCACAGAAGTAAAAAGTGTATTAATATAACTGTGTTGGTTATGCACAACTGGGGAATGGGTAATAAAGGGATTATCTATCTTTTAAAACAACAAAAACTCTGGTGTTGACTGTCCCTTTAAAGGGACATAAAACCCCAAAAAATAGTTTCATGATTTAGATAGAACATACAATTTTAAACAACTTACAAATTAAGTAATATTATCAATTTTTCTTAATTATTTTTTTTTGTTATCTTTTGTGAAAAAGCAGGCATGTAAGCTCAGGAGTGTGCACGTGTCTGCAGCACTATATGTCAGCAATTTTACAACAATGTCATACATTAGCAAGAGCACTAGATGGCAGCACTATATCCTGTCATGCAGTGCTTCAGGCATGTGCACGCTACCTAGGTATCTCATCAACAAAGAATAACATGAGAACGAAGAAAATTTGATAATATAAGTAAGCTGAAAACTTTTTTTTTTTTTTTTAATTCTATTATCTTTCTGAATAATGAAAGAAACATTTTTGGTCTCATGTCCCTTTAACCGTAAAGCCAATTCACCAAATGAAATACATTCATACCCTGGGTAACAAAGACAGGTAAATCTGTGACAGCCACAGATCATTCCAATGATTGGCAAAGCAAGCAACATGAAAGTTTCACTTTAAATTCTCAAGGGAACCGTTCGGTTACTTACGTATTTACAGATGGAAAAACACGTTTTCATTTGGTATTTGTATGTGCTCTTGTCTATTTTATGGTGCGAGTTATACAAGTGGAAGCCATTTTAATTATTGTTCTATTGCATTTATTGATATGCATCGCTTTGAATCAAAGTAGTACTTTGGTCATGACCAGCAATTAAAAAAAAAAAAAGATTAATCACAAAAAATAGTTAAAGGGACACCTCATGATTTAAATTTAAATAGGGCATGTCATGTTAAACAACTTCCCAATTTCTTTTTATCACCAATTTTGCTTTTTTTTCTCTTGGTATTCTTAGTTGAAAGCTAAACCTAGGAGGTTCATATGCTAATTTCTTAGACCTTGAAGACTGCCTCTAATCTGAATGCATTTTGACCACTAGAGGGCATTAGTTCATGTGTTTCATATAGAGAACATTGAGCTCATGCACGTGAAGTGACCTAGGAGTGAGAACTGATTGGCTACAATGCAAATCTGTCAAAAGAACTGAGATAAGGAGGCAGTCTCCAGAGACTTAGATACAAGGTAATTACAGAGGTAAAACGTGTATTAATATAACTGTGTTGGTTATGCAAAACTGGGGAATGGGTAATAAAGGGATTATCTTTCTTTTTAAAAAACAAAAAATCTGGTGTTGACTGTCCCTTTAAGATCAAGAAAAGCAAAAATTGAGCCAATGACAATAGGTATATTTATGCAGCCACTTATCGCAGCTAGAACCTAGGTTCTTTGCGGCTCCTGAGCTTACATAGATAAACATTTCAGCAAAGGATAACAAGAGAAGGAAGCAAATTAAACAATAGAAGTAAATTGGAACATTGTTTAAAAATATATTCTCTATCTGAATCATGAAAGAAAACTTTTGGGTTTCATGTCCCTTTAAGGATTTTAAAAGAAGTTCCAAAGTAAATATTTGTTTGGTCTGAAGACAAAATATTACAAAACAGAGCTTCTCTGATATCCAAGTTTTATGGCTATTTAAAAGTTACATATTCTTTATGTCACTTTAAAGTTCTATTGACAATGTTAGCTCTTGTAGATGATAGATTATGAGAATAATGATGCTAATAATAATAATAATAATAATAATAATAATAATAAGTAGGCTAGTGTATTCTTAATACCAATCTGATCTGGATTGAAAAACAACCTATCGTAGTCAGGAGACCTAGAATACTTTGACTAAAGGAGATTTGTTTGTGCAGAGCCGTAGAATCCCTTGCACACTATGAAGCATCAGAATGGTTATTGTTACTGGGTGACATTTGCAAAAATACAATACTTCTAAAGTCCATGTACTGATTCAGATAGAGCAAACTTTCCAATTTACTTTGGTTATTAAATTTGCTTTGTTCTTTTGCGAGCTTTTATTAAAGAGTAAATCTGGGTAGGCTCATAAGAGCTCAGGAGTGTACACGTGTCTTTAGAACTCTATGGCAGCAGTAGTTGGCAACATTATTTGTAGCTTTGTTATAAAATGTTGCAAAACACTGCTGCCATAGAGTTCTAAAGACAAGTGCACACTCCTGAGCTCTTATGAGCCTACCTAGTTTTACTCTTCAATAAAAGATACCAAAAGAATTAAGCGAATTTGATAACAGAAGTAAATTGGAAAGTTGTTTAAAATTGCATGCTCTATCTGAATCATGAAAGTTTAATGTTGACGTTACTGTCCCTTTAACATTGTTGAATATTCTAATTGCAGCATTTCAATAAACTAAAACCTAGGAGGTTCATATGCTAATTTCTTAGACCTTGAAAGCCGCCTCTAATCGAAATGCATTTTGACATTTTTTAACACTAGAGGGCGTTAGTTCATGTGTTTCATATAGATAACATTGAGCTCATGCACGTGACTTTACAGAGGAGTGAGCACTGATTGGCTAAAAATGCAAGTCTGTCAAAAGAATTGAGATAAGGGGGCAGCCTGCAGAGGCTTAGATACAAGGTAAGTACAGAGGTAAAAAGTATATTATTATAACCGTGTTGGTTATGCACAACTGGGGAATGGGTAATAAAGGGATTATCTATTTTTTAAAACAACAAAAACTCTGGTGTTGACTGTCCCTCTAAAGGGACATAAAACCCCAAAAAATAGTTTCATGATTTAGATAGAACATACAATTTTAAACAAGTTACAAATTAAGTAATATTATCAATTTTTATTAATTATTTTTTTTGTTATCTTTTGTGGAAAAGCAGGCATGTAAGCTCAGGAGTGTGCATGTGTCTGCAGCACTATATGTCAGCAATTTTACAACAATGTCATACATTAGCAAGAGCACTAGATGGCAGCACTATTTCCTGTCATGCAGTGCTTCAGGCATGTGCACGCTACCTAGGTATCTCATCATAGAGTTCTAAAGACAAGTGCACACTCCTGAGCTCTTATGAGCCTACCTAGTTTTACTCTTCAATAAAAGATACCAAAAGAATTAAGCGAATTTGATAACAGAAGTAAATTGGAAAGTTGTTTAAAATTGCATGCTCTATCTGAATCATGAAAGTTTAATGTTGACGTTACTGTCCCTTTAACATTGTTGAATATTCTAATTGCAGCATTTCAATCCTACCTGTACAAATACTTTCTGAAGTAACGCTCTGCGCTCAGGCAAGGGCAGCTCGTTCTCCGCTCCTCCAGGTACCTCAGGCACATGTGGAAGGTCAAAGAACAAGTACAGACATTTAATGAGCGTGGAAGGTACGGACATAGTCGTCATGCAGTCCACAGTTTTCTGTAGAAATAAAAATATAAAAGGTTAGATTTAAAAATTGTCTTTACAAAGATGATCACAATAAAATATATTTGTTATACATAGTATAAAAAAAGTATTTATGAAAATGTTCCAGTGAATCTGCACTCACACCAAAAGATAATTGCCAACTGTCTAATTTTTCCTGTGATAGTGCCAATTTTTGGGTTCATGACCCTGCATTTTAAGTCTGTCCGCTGTTATATTCAGTGTCTGTATTTAGTTAAAGGGACAGTGTACACTAATTTTCATATAACTGCATGTAATAGACACAAGTATAAAGAATATGCACAGATACGGATATAAAAATATGTATAAAATCTTTTAAAAAACATACTTAAAACCTCCCGATTTAGCACTGTAGATAAGGTAGAGCTGGGACACTCACTGAAAGGGGCTGAGAAAACAGGAAGAGCAGACCCCCCCCCCCCCCCGCATATGAAAACACCCATTATACAAACAGGAGAATACTGGAATCTGTAGACATCAGTATACATCTAAAACTTTGGGGCTTGGTTAGGAGCCTGAAAATCAGCACAAACCCAAAACAAGCAAAACTACAAATTTTTTACAAAAACAAAATTTATGCTTACCTGATAAATTTCTTTCTTTTGCGATGTATCGAGTCCACAGATTCATCCTTACTTGTGGGGGGATATCCTTCCTATCAGGAAGTGGCAAAAAGAGCACCCACAGCAGAGCTGTCCATATAGCTCCCCCCTTAACTCCACCCTCCAGCCATTTGACCGAAGGCTTAGGAAGAAAAAGGAGAAACTATAAGGTGCAGAGGTGACTGAAGTTTACAATAAAAAATACTATCTGTCTTGATAGACAGGGGGGCGAAGACCAAGTCGCAGCATTACAAATTTGTTCAACAGAAGCATAATTTTTAAAAGCCCATGTGGAAGCCACCGCTCTAGTAGAGTGAGCTGTAACCCTTTCTGGAGGCTGCTGTCCAGCAGTCTCATATGCCAAACGGATGATGCTTTTCAGCCAAAAGGAAAGAGAGGTAGCTGTATCCTTTTGACCTCTACGCTTTCCAGAATAGACAACAAAGAAGATGTTTGACGAAAAGCTTTGGTTGCTTGCAAATAAAACTTTAAAGCATGAACCACGTCCAAGTTGTGCAACAGACGTTCCCTTCTTAGAAGAAGGATTAGGATACAGAGAAGGAACAACAATTTCTTGATTGATATTCCTGTTAGTAACAACCTTAGAAAGGAATCCAGGTTTGGTACGCAAAACCACCTTATCCGCATGGAAAATAAGATAAGGCGAGTCGCATTGCAATGCAGATAGTTCAGAAACTCTTTGAGCTGAAGAGATAGCAACTAGAAACAGAACTTTCCAAGATAGAAGCTTAATATATATGGAATGCATGGGTTCAAACGGAACCCCTTGAAGAACTTTAAGAACTAAATTCAAACTCCATGGCGGAGCAACAGGTTTAAACACAGGCTTGATTCTAACTAAAGCCTGACAGAACGCCTGAATGTCTAGGACATCTGCCAGACGCTTGTGCAATAGAATAGACAAAGCAGATATCAGTTCTTTTAAGAAACTAGCTGACAATCCCTTCTCCAATCCTTCTTGGAGGAAGGACAAAATCCTAGGAATCCTGATCTTACTCCATGAGTAACCTTTGGATTCGCACCAATAAAGATATTTACGCCACATGTTATGATAGATTTTCCTGGTGACAGGCTTTCGAGCCTGAATCAAGGTATCAATGACCGACTCAGAAACCCCGCTTTGATAAAATCAAGCGTTCAATCTCCAAGCAGTCAGCCGTAGAGAAATTAGATTTGGATGCTTGAACGAACCTTGAATCAAAAAGGTCCTGTCTCAGCGGTAGAGTCCATGGAGGAAGAGAAGACATGTCCACCAGGTCTGCATACCAAATCCTGCGTGGCCACGCAGGTGCTATCAAAATCACTGAAGCTCTCTCCTGTTTGATTCTGGCAATCAAACGAGGAAGGAGAGGAAATGGTGGAAACACATAAGCCAGGTGGAACGACCAGGGTACTGCTAGAGCATCTATCAGTAATGCCTGAGGATCCCTTGACCTGGACCCGTAACAAGGAAGTTTGGCGTTCAGATCCAATTCTGGTGTGCCCCATTGCTGAATCAATTGTGCAAACACCTCCGGATTGAGTTCTCACTCCCCCGGATGAAAAGTCAGACGACTTAGAAAATCCGCTTCCCAGTTCTCCACACCTGGGATATAGATTGCTGATAGATGGCAAGAGTGAGTCTCTGCCCATTGAATTATTTTGAAAACCTCTATCATCGCTAGAGAACTCTTTGTTCCCCCTTGATGATTGATATATGCTACAGTCGTGATATTGTCCGACTGGAATCTTATGAATCTGGTCGACGCCAGTAGAATATTTATCGGGAGGAGAGCCTCCAACTAAGTCAACAATCCCTGTGCTTTCAGGGAATTCCAGACTGCACCCCAGCCCAATAGGCTGGTGTCCGTCATCACTATGACCCATGCTGGCCTGCGGAAACACATTCCCTTGGACAGATGATCCTGTGACAACCACCAAAGAAGAGAGTCTCTGGTCTCTTGGTCCAGATTTATCCGAGGAGATAAATCTGCATAATCCCCATTCCACTGTTTGAGCATGCAAAGTTGCAGTGGTCTGAGATGCAAGCGAGCAAACGGAACTAATATGCATTGCCGTTCCCATTAAACTGATTACCTCCATACACTGAGCCACTGACGGCTGAGGAATGGAATGAAGAGCTTGGCAGATGGATAAAATCTTTGATTTCCTGACCTCCGTCAAAAATTTTTTCATGTCCACCGAATCTATCAGAGTTCCCAGAAAAGGAACTCTTGTGAGAGGGATAAGTGAACTCTTTTGCACGTTCATCTTAGAAAAGCCAACACGATGTCCGTGTGAGACTTGGCTAATTGGTAAGTTGACGCCTGGATTAAGATATCGTCCAGATAAGGTGCCACAGCTATGTCCCGCGGCCTTAGAACCGCCAGAAGGGACCCTAGCACCTTTGTGAAAATTCTGGGAGCCGTGGCCAACCCGAAGGGAAGAGCCACAAACTGGTAATGTTTTTCCAGAAAGGCGAACCTGAGGAACAGGTGATGATCTTTGTGGATAGGAATGTGTAGATACGCATCCTTTAAGTCCACGTTGGTCATATATTGACCCTCCTGGATCATTGGCAAAATAGTATGAATGGTCTCCATCTTGAAGGATGGGACTATGAGGAATTTGTTTAGGCTCTTGAGATCCAAATTTGGTCTGAAAGTTCCCTCTTTTTTGGGAACCACAAACAGATCGGAGTAGAACCCTTGCCCCTGTTCTGTATTCGGAACTGGGCAGATCACTCCCATGGAATATAAGTCTTCTACTAGGCGTAAGAACGCCTCTCTTTTGTCCGGTTTACAGACAATTGAGAAAGATGGAATCTCCCCCTTGGGGGAGAATCTTAGAAATCTAGAAGATACACCAGGTTACTATTTCTAAAGCCCAGGAGTCCTGAACGTCTCTTGCCTAAGCCTGAGCAAAGAGAAAAAGTCTGCCCCCTACTAGATCCAGTCCCGGATCGGAGGCTACCCCTTCATGCTGTCTTGGTAGCAGCAGCGGGCTTCTTGGCTTGTTTACCCTTGTTCTAAGTCTGGTTAGGTCTCCAGACTGACTTGGATTGAGCAAAATTCCCCTCTTGCTTCGCTGCAGAGGAAGAGGGACCACCTTTGAAGTTTCGAAAGGAGCGAAAAATTATTTAGTTTGGTCCTCATCTTATTCATCTTATCCTGAGGAAGGGCATGGCCTTTCCCTCCAGTGATGTCTGAAATGATCTTTCAGTTCAGGCTCGAATAGGGTCTTACCCTTGAAAGGATGGCTAAAAGCTTAGCTTTTGATGACACATCAGCAGACCAGGACTTAAGCCATAACGCTCTGCGCGCTAAAATGGCAAAACCTGAATTCTTCCCCGCTAATGTAGCCAATTGAAAAGCGGCATCTGTAATGAAAGAATTAGCTAGCTTGAGAGCCCTAATTCTAGCTAGAATATCCTCTAATGGAGTCTCAACCTGAAGAGCCTCTTCCAGAGCCTCAAACCAAAAGGACGCTGCAGTAGTTAGAACAATGCACGCTAAAGGTTGGGGAAGAAAACCTTGATGAACAAATATTTTTTTCAGGAGACCCTCTAATTTTTTATCCATAGGATCTTTGAAAGCACAACTGTCCTCAATAAGTTTAGTTGTACGCTTAGCCAGGGTAGAAATGGCTCCCTCCACCTTAGAGACCGTCCGCCACGAGTCCCGCACGGCATCTGATATGGGAAACATTTTCTTAAAAGTAGGAAGGGGAGCGAACGGAATACCTGGTCTATCCCACTCCTTAATAACAATTTCCGAAATCCTCTTAGGGACTGGAAAAACATCAGTGTAGACAGGAACCTCTAGGAATTTGTCCATTTTACACAATTTCTCTGGAACTACAATAGGTCATTTAAAAGCCGTCATATCTGAATCTGTCTGAGGGAACATATTTCCTAAGTGAGAAATCTCTCCCTCAGCCAGCAAATCTCTCACATCAGAACATTGCGATGGTACATCAGATATAGCTAATAAAACGTCAGAGGGCTCAGTGTTTGTTCTCACACCAAAGCTACTGCGCTTCCCCTGCAACCCCGGCCGCTTAGATAAAACCTCAGTGAGGGTAGTTTTCATAACTGCGGCCATATCCTGCAGGGTGAAAGAATTAGACGCACTAGAAGTACTTGGTGTCGCTTGTTCGTGCGTTAACGGTTGTGACACTTGGGGAGAATTAGATGGTATAACCCGATTCTCTTCTGACTGAGAATCATCCTGTGACATACTTTTAGTAGCTAAAATATGTTCTTTACAATTTATTGACCTTTCAGTGCATGAGGGACATATTCTAAGTGGAGGTTCCACAATGGCTTCTAAACATATTAAACATTGACTTTCCTCAATGTCAGACATGTTGAACAGGCTAGTAATGACTACAAACAAGCATGAAAACACTTTATTTAGTGAAAAAAATAATCTTAAAAAAACGGTACTGTGCCTTTAAGAGAAAAAAAGCATACACATTCTGCAAAAACGCATAATTTCAAAATTTTGTATGCAGGCACACAATAGGTAGTTAAGATTGCACCACAATTTTTTAACAATTAACCCCTTAATATCCAAACCGGATCGAAAATAGGCCCAAATCTGGAGAGAAAAAAAACCTCAGCACCTTGCCAAAAATAGCCTCCGAAGAAGCAAAAGTATCGAATTTGTAAAATTTGGCAAAAGTATGCAGTGAAGACCAAGTCGCTGCCTTACAAATCTGTTCAACAGAAGCCTCATTTTTGAAAGCCCACGTGGAAGCCACTGCTCTGGTAGAATGAGCAGTAATTCTTTCAGGAGGCTGCTGGCCAGGAGTCTCATAGGCTAAACGGATGATGCTTTTCAGCCAAAAGGAAAGAGAGGTAGCAGTCGCTTTCTGACCTCTCCTCTTACCAGAATAGATGTTTGTCTGAAATCCTTAGTTGCTTGTAAATAGAACTTTAAAGCACAAACTACATCAAGATTGTGTAAAAGACGTTCCTTCTTCGAAGATGGATTAGGACACAGAGAAGGAACAACTATTTCCTGGTTAATATTCTTATTAAAAACAACTTTAGGAAGAAAACCAGGCTTGGTACGCAAAACTACCTTATCTGCGTGGAACACCAGGTAAGGTGAATCACACTGTAAGGCAGATAATTCTGAAACTCTTCGAGCAGAAGAGATAGCTACCAAAAACAAAACATAACAACTTAATGTCTATGGAATGTAAAGGTTCAAACGGAACCCCTTTAAGAACTGAAAGAACTAGATTCAAACTCCATGGCGGAGCAACAGGTTTATAGACAGGCTTGAGTCTGACTAAAGCCTGAACAAACGCTTGAACGTCTGGTACCTCTGCCAGACGCTTGCATAACAGGATAGACAAAGCAGATATTTGTCCTTTTAAGGAACTAGCTGACATCCTTTCTCCAATCCTTCTTGGAGAAAAGACAATATCCTGGGAATCCTAATCTTACTCCATGAGTAACCCTTGGATTCACACCAACAAAGATATTTCCTCCATATCTTATGGTAGATTTTCCTGGTGACAGGCTTTCTAGCCTGAATCAGAGTATTTATAACTGACTCAGAGAACCCACGCTTTGATAGAATTAAGCGTTCAATCTCCAAGCAGTCAGACGTAGAGAAACTAAATTTGGATGCTTGAACGGACCCGTAGAGAGGAAGTTTGGCGTTCTGACGGGACGCCATCAGATCCAATTCTGGAATGCCCCATAGCTGAGTCAGCTGAACAAATAAATCCGGTGGAGTTCCCACTCCCCCGGGTGAAAAGTCTGACGAATTAGAAAATCCGCCTCCCAGTTGTCTACTGCTGGGATGTGAATTGCTGAGAGATGGCAGGAGTGGCCCTCCGCCCACCTGATTATTTTGGTTACTTCCGTCATCGCTAGGGAACTCTTTGTTCCCCCCTGATGATTGACGAAAGCTACAGTCGTGATGTTGTCCGACTGAAATCTGATGAATTTTGCCGCAGCTAGTTGAGGCCATGCCTGAAGAGCGTTGAATATCGCTGAATAATCGCCCTCTTCTAGAATGTTTATCGGGAGAAGCGTTTCTTCCCGAGACCATAAGCCCTGAGCTTTCAGGGAGTCCCAGACCGCACCCCAGCCTGACAGACTGGCGTCGGTCGTTACAATGACCCACTCTGGCCTGCGGAAACATATTTCCTGAGACAGGTGGTCCTGAGACAACCACCAGAGAAAAGAATCTCTGGTCTCCTGGTCCAACTGAATTTGAGGAGACAAATCTGCATAATCCCCATTCCACTGTTTGAGCATGCATAGTTGCAGTGGTCTGAGATGTATCCGAGCAAAAGGGACTATGTCCATTGCCGCTACCATTAATCCAATTGTCTCCATGCACTGAGCCACAGATGGCCGGGGAATGGAATGAAGAACTTGGCAAGTAGTTAAGAGTTTTAAATTTTCTGACCTCCGTCAGAAATATTTTCATTTCTACCGAGTCTATTAGAGTCCCTAGGAAGGGAACCCTTGTGAGAGGGGAAAGAGAACTCTTTTTGATGTTTACCTTCCACCCGTGAGACCTCAGAAAGGACAACACAATCTCTGTGTGAGACTTGGCTCTTTGGAAAGACGGCGCTTGAATTAAAATGTCGTCTAGATAAGGCGTCACTGCTATGCCCCGCGGTCTTAGTACCGCCAGAAGGGACCCTAGCACCTTTGTGAAAATTCTGGGAGCAGTGGCTAAGCCGAAAGGAAGAGCCACAAACTGGTAATGCTTGTCCAGAAAGGCGAACCTGAGAAACTGGTGATGATCTTATTGGATAGGAATGTGTAGGTATGCATCCTTTAGATCCACGGTAGTCATATATTGACCTTCCTGGATCATTGGTAAGATTGTCCGAATGGTCTCCATTTTGAAAGATGGGACTCTGAGGAATCTGTTTAGAATTTTTAGATCCAGGATGGGTCTGAAAGTTCCCTCTTTTTTGGGAACTCCAAACAGGTTTGAGTAAAAACCCAGCCCTTGTTCCACGATTGGAACTGGTTGGATCACTCCCATTGTATGTAGATCTTCTACACAGCGTAAAAACGCCTCTTTCTTTGTCTGATCTGTAGCCAGACGAGAAATGTGGAACCTCCCCCTTGGAGGAGAACCCTTGAATTCTAGAAGATATCCCTGGGCTACAATATCTAACGCCCAAGGATCGTGTACATCTCTTGCCCCGGCCTGAGCGAAGAGAGAGAGTCTGCCCCCTACTAGATCCGGTCCCGGATCGGGGGCTACCCCTTCATGCTGTCTTGGTGGCAGCTGCAGGCTTTTTGGCCTGTTTCCCCTTATTCCAGCCCTGGTAAGGTTTCCAAGTTGCCTTGGGCTGTGAAGCGTTACCCTCTTGCTTTGCAGCCGCAGAGGTTGAAGTGGGGCCGTTCCTGAAATTACGAAAGGAACGAAAATTAGCTTTGTTCTTTGTCTTAAAGGACTTGTCCTGAGGGAGAGCATGGCCTTTCCCCCGGTGATTTCTGAAATAATCTCTTTCAATTCAGGCCCAAAGAGGGTCTTTCCTTTGAAAGGGATGTTCAAAAGCTTGGATTTAGACAACACATCGGCCGACCAGGACTTTAGCCATAGCGCCCTGCGCGCCAAAATGGCGAAACCTGAATTTTTTGCCGCTAACTTAGCTATTTGGAAAGCGGCGTCAGTGATAAAAGAATTAGCTAGCTTTAGAGCCTTAATTCTATCCATAATTTCCACATATGAGGTCTCCGTCTGGAGCGAGTCTTCCAGCGCCTCAAACCAGAAAGCGGCTGCAGTAGTTACAGGAATAATGCAGGCAATAGGCTGGAGAAGAAAGCCTTGTTGAACAAAAATTTTCTAAAATAAACCCTCTAACTTCTTATCCATAGGGTCTTTGAAAGCACAACTGTCTTCAATTGGTATGGTTGTGCATTTAGCAAGTGAAGAAACAGCCCCCCTCCACCTTAGGGACCGTCTGCCACGAGTCCCGCACAGGGCCAGATATGGGGAACATTTTCTTAAAAACAGGAGGGGGAACAAAGGGAACACCTGGTCTTTCCCACTCCCTAGTAACGATATCCGCAATCCTCTTAGGGACCGGAAACGCATCCGTGTAAACAGGGACCTCTAGGTACTTGTCCATTTTACACAATTTCTCTGGGATCACCAAAGGGTCACAGTCATCCAGAGTAGCTAATACCTCTCTAAGCAAAACGCGGAGGTGTTCTAGATTAAATTTAAAAGCCAATGTATCTGAATCTGTCTGAGGAGGAACCCTTCCTGAATCAGAGACTTCTCCCTCAGACATCAAATCCCTCGCTCCTACTTCAGAGCGTTGTGAGGGTATATCGGATACGGCTACCAAAGCGTCAGAATGCTCATAATCTGTTCTTAAAACTGAGCTATCACGCTTTGCAGGTAACACGGGCAGTTTAGATAAGAAGGCTGTAAGAGAATTATCCATGACTGCCGCTAAGTCTTGTAATGTAAAAGGGTGAGACTCACTAGAGGTACTAGGCGTCGCTTGCGCGGGCGTAACTGGTTGTGACACTTGGGGAGAGGCAGGCGGGCTACCCTCGTTACCTTCAGTCTGAGAATCATCTTGGGCCACATTTTTAAGTGCAACAATATGATCTTTAAAGTGTATAGACATATCAGTACAAGTGGGACACATTCTGAGAGGGGGTTCCACCATGGCTTCTAAACACATTGAATAAGGATTTTCCTTAGTGTCAGACATGTTTAACAGACAGTAGTATACACAAACAGGCTTGGAAATCACTTTAATCAAATAAAAAACACAATTTGAAAAAACGTTACTGTGCCTTTAAGAGATAAAAAGAGCACACAATTTTACAAAACAGTGAAAAATGCAGCAATCCTTTTGAAATTTTCACAGTATGTTCCTAAATCCTTAATAAGATTGCACCACAAGTTGCAGAACGATTAACCCCTTAATGCCCAAACCGGAGCCGTTTAAAGCCAACACCCGGTTAAAATTACTACAGCACCTTGCCACAGCCTTGCTGTGGCCCTACCTGCCCTTAGAGATCAGATTTAGGGGAATATAGCTTCTTTAAGGCCCTCAAACAGCAGCAGGACCCTCCATGTGAAGCAGCATGAACTTCTCTGTAATTCTAAGTGCGCATCTGAGGCGTGAAATTATGCCCCTCCCACTCTACTCCGGAGTTGTGAGGCCTACTAAATCACTCCTAAGTGAATAAAAAACAGCCATGTGGGAAATAACCCCAGAAAGAACCCAAAAGGGCTTTCAAAGTGTCTTGCAAAACGATTTTTCCTTAGATAAACAATCGATTGCCCTTAATAAGTGTCAACCAGTATATTAGCCCTATTATGTAAGCATTCAATTCCTTACCAAGTCTGTGAACATAGCTTAGCCTCCCCTCATGGGGATATTGTCAGTTTCTTCTAGTATTATCTCAGTCTTGTCTAGAAATAAATGGCTGAACATACCTTATTGCAGATCACCCTGCAAACTGTTCCCCCAACTGAAGTTTTCTGGTACTCCTCAGTCCTGTGTGGGAACAGCAGTGGATTTTAGTTACAACATGCTAAAATCATTTTCCTCTCAGCAGAAATCTTCATCACCTTTCTGCTAGAGAGTAAATAGTACAAACCGGTACCATTTAAAATAACAAACTTTTGATTAAAGATAATAAAAACTACAATTCTAACACCACATTCACTTTACCCTCCCGAGAGAGACCCTAGTGCTTAGAGCCGGCAAAGAGAATGACTGGGGGGTGGAGCTAGAGGGGGAGCTATATGGACAGCTCTGCTGTGTGCTCTCTTTGCCACTTCCTGTAGGGAATGAGAATATCCCACAAGTAAAGGATAAATCCGTGGACTGGATACACCTTGCAAGAGAAAATGACTGAACATACCTCATTGCTTCATAGCAAGAAACCGTTCCTCACACTGAAGTTTTCCTGTACTCCTCAGCTTCTGTGGGAACAGCAGTGGACCTTAGTTACAAATGCTAAGATCATCATCCTCTAGGCAGAAATTTTCATCCATCTCCTGCCTGAGAGTAAATAGTACACACCGGTACTATTTTAAAATAACAAACTCTTGCTTGAAGAAAATAAAAACTTAACAGTTTATCACCTCTTTCACTTTACCCTTCCTGCTTAGAGCCGGCAAAGAGAATGACTGGGGGATGGAGTTAAGGGGGGAGCTATATAGACAGCTCTGCTGTGGGTGCTCTCTTTGCCACTTCCTGTCAGGAAGGATAATATCCCACAAGTAAGGATGAAACCGTGGACTCGGTACATCTTGCAAAAGAAAACATTCCCAGATGGGCTATATAAATGGATCATCTACAAAACATTTATTCAAAGAAAAAGTCTACTGTACAATGTCCCTTCAACAATAGTGTGCGAAGGGCAGTACTACCACCCCAGAGGTTGCTGTGGCTCATGATTTTACTCTGTTGTCTCTAATCTGCATTGAAGATTAAAGGGTATAATAAACCCAATTTTTTTCTTTCATGATTAAGATGGAGCATGCAATTTTAAGCAACTTTCTAATTTAATTCTATTATCAATTTTTCTTTATCTTCGTGGTATCTTTATTTGAAAAAGCAGAAATATAAGCTTAAGAGATGACCCATCTTTGGTTCAGCACCTGGGTACAGCTTAAATGGGGCTGCTCCAAAGCTTATATTCCTGCTTTTTCAAATAAAGATACCAAGTGAACGAAGAAGAATTGAAAATAGAAGTCAATTAGAAAGTTGCTTAAAATTGCATGTGCTATCTGAATCATGAAAGAAAAAAATTGGGTTTCATATCCCTTTAACAGTGTTTAGGCAGGTGTAGGGAAAGCCATGAAGTGTGATGTATAATACCAGGCTAGGTAGGTGGCAAGGGGTGGGGAAGCAAGGTATCTACATATGTTAAACAATTTGGATCATGTTTAATTGCCCCCATTTATATACTGAGGCTTTGCTTAGAAAGATATCAGGATCTTCATGTGCTTAGACTGGAATTCCTAGAACATACAAAAAATACAGATTTGTACAATTACTAAAGCAGCAAAGATCAAACATGAAACTTTACCTCATAAAATACCACATACTTATGAAACTTTCAAGTGATTTAGAAAAATAAAACAAAAAAACAAGTCAACAATATATCTACACAAACTGCTATCCAATCAAGCAGTCCAAGACAGTAGTCAGCAGGTTAAACACATTGAGGTAATATCACTAATTTCAGGCTGTGTAACATCTATATAAACTAGGGTGCTTTGTGGTTTCCTGCTATACAGATGTTGAAGGGTTAATAAATTAACCCTTGCTTGCTTGGTACTATAAAGGTATTCCTGCTAAGCCAGTTATGTGCTTGAGAGTAATGGAGGAGATGAGGAGATGAGGAGATTTATGATTTAACCCACATTAAAGGCCATAACAGTGCAAAAAATGAATGCTCTAATTTGTTAGAGCATTTTATTACTATACTATGACTTGAATATAACTAACACATAATTAAAGTCAGTCCCAGAGCAACAGTAACTGAACACATCTGGTGAGCCAATGACAAAAGACAAGTGCATGTAGCCACCAATCAACAACTAGCAACCAGTAGAATAGTGCATTAATGCAGCTGAAGAAGTATAGAAGTACATATTCTTTGTCAACAAGGGTATAAAGAGAACAAGGTAAATTTGATAACAGAAGGGATTTTAAAAATTGCATGCTATGTCTGAATCATCGAAAAGTATACATTTTGTCTGTCCCATCCTTTAAGCAAACAGTATGGCTAAACTATAGTATTAGAATCGTGTGAGCTAGTTTTGCAGTGGATTTCAGTGGGTGGAGCTATGCAATCCATAAATGGGCGTGGCTATGCTCTAAAGTGTCCCTGGAATTTTTTTAAAATGTTGGTAACTATGCACTCTTAGGTACAGGAGGCTATTACATCTGTATCATAACTGGTCTCTCTTTTACAGCCGATACAAATAAACAAGGGGATTGTCAAAGGGCTAGTAATATTATGTGTGACATTTCTGGTCCCTCTGCCTTTGTGCACTGCCAGTAAAAGTGAACGTGTGCATACTTATAGTCCCCAAGGCAGAACATAGAGTGATCTGAGATGTCATCTCAGAAAATTCAGCATGTCTGCAGAAAGAACAGGAACTGTTAGCACTTTAACTTTTCAGCGCTGCTCCACATTAGGCTGTTCTTTTTAAACAGAGCTGTTCTCTGGCTGCATTGTATAAATTTTCCTTAACACAGTGCATCCAGAGAAAAAACAGAATTTATGTTTACCTGATAAATTACTTTCTCCAACGGTGTGTCCGGTCCACGGCGTCATCCTTACTTGTGGGATATTCTCTTCCCCAACAGGAAATGGCAAAGAGCCCAGCAAAGCTGGTCACATGATCCCTCCTAGGCTCCGCCTACCCCAGTCATTCGACCGACGTTAAGGAGGAATATTTGCATAGGAGAAACCATATGGTACCGTGGTGACTGTAGTTAAAGAAAATAAATTATCAGACCTGATTAAAAAAACCAGGGCGGGCCGTGGACCGGACACACCGTTGGAGAAAGTAATTTATCAGGTAAACATAAATTCTGTTTTCTCCAACATAGGTGTGTCCGGTCCACGGCGTCATCCTTACTTGTGGGAACCAATACCAAAGCTTTAGGACACGGATGAAGGGAGGGAGCAAATCAGGTCACCTAAATGGAAGGCACCACGGCTTGCAAAACCTTTCTCCCAAAAATAGCCTCAGAAGAAGCAAAAGTATCAAACTTGTAAAATTTGGTAAAAGTGTGCAGTGAAGACCAAGTCGCTGCCCTACATATCTGATCAACAGAAGCCTCGTTCTTGAAGGCCCATGTGGAAGCCACAGCCCTAGTGGAATGAGCTGTGATTCTTTCGGGAGGCTGCCGTCCGGCAGTCTCGTAAGCCAATCTGATGATGCTTTTAATCCAAAAAGAGAGAGAGGTAGAAGTTGCTTTTTGACCTCTCCTTTTACCGGAATAAACAACAAACAAGGAAGATGTTTGTCTAAAATCCTTTGTAGCATCTAAATAGAATTTTAGAGCGCGAACAACATCCAAATTGTGCAACAAACGTTCCTTCTTTGAAACTGGTTTCGGACACAGAGAAGGTACGATAATCTCCTGGTTAATGTTTTTGTTAGAAACAACTTTTGGAAGAAAACCAGGTTTAGTACGTAAAACCACCTTATCTGCATGGAACACCAGATAAGGAGGAGAACACTGCAGAGCAGATAATTCTGAAACTCTTCTAGCAGAAGAAATTGCAACTAAAAACAAAACTTTCCAAGATAATAACTTAATATCAACGGAATGCAAGGGTTCAAACGGAACCCCCTGAAGAACTGAAAGAACTAAATTGAGACTCCAAGGAGGAGTCAAAGGTTTGTAAACAGGCTTAATTCTAACCAGAGCCTGAACAAAGGCTTGAACATCTGGCACAGCGGCCAGCTTTTTGTGAAGTAACACAGACAAGGCAGAAATCTGTCCCTTCAGGGAACTTGCAGATAATCCTTTTTCCAATCCTTCTTGAAGGAAGGATAGAATCCTAGGAATCTTAACCTTGTCCCAAGGGAATCCTTTAGATTCACACCAACAGATATATTTTTTCCAAATTTTGTGGTAAATCTTTCTAGTTACAGGCTTTCTGGCCTGAACAAGAGTATCGATAACAGAATCTGAGAATCCTCGCTTCGATAAGATCAAGCGTTCAATCTCCAAGCAGTCAGCTGGAGTGAAACCAGATTCGGATGTTCGAACGGACCCTGAACAAGAAGGTCTCGTCTCAAAGGTAGCTTCCAAGGAGGAGCCGATGACATATTCACCAGATCTGCGTACCAAGTCCTGCGTGGCCACGCAGGAGCTATCAAGATCACCGACGCCCTCTCCTGATTGATCCTGGCTACCAGCCTGGGGATGAGAGGAAACGGCGGGAACACATAAGCTAGTTTGAAGGTCCAAGGTGCTACTAGTGCATCCACTAGAGCCGCCTTGGGATCCCTGGATCTGGACCCGTAGCAAGGAACTTTGAAGTTCTGACGAGGCCATCAGATCCATGTCTGGAATGCCCCACAGCTGAGTGACTTGGGCAAAGATTTCCGGATGGAGTTCCCACTCCCCCGGATGCAATGTCTGACGACTCAGAAAATCCGCTTCCCAATTTTCCACTCCTGGGATGTGGATAGCAGACAGGTGGCAGGAGTGAGACTCCGCCCATAGAATGATTTTGGTCACTTCTTCCATCGCCAGGGAACTCCTTGTTCCCCCCTGATGGTTGATGTACGCAACAGTTGTCATGTTGTCTGATTGAAACCGTATGAACTTGGCCCTCGCTAGCTGAGGCCAAGCCTTGAGAGCATTGAATATCGCTCTCAGTTCCAGAATATTTATCGGTAGAAGAGATTCTTCCCGAGACCAAAGACCCTGAGCTTTCAGGGATCCCCAGACCGCGCCCCAGCCCATCAGACTGGCGTCGGTCGTGACAATGACCCACTCTGGTCTGCGGAATGTCATCCCTCGTGACAGGTTGTCCAGGGACAGCCACCAACGGAGTGAGTCTCTGGTCCTCTGATTTACTTGTATCTTCGGAGACAAGTCTGTATAGTCCCCATTCCACTGACTGAGCATGCACAGTTGTAATGGTCTTAGATGAATGCGTGCAAAAGGAACTATGTCCATTGCCGCTACCATCAACCCGATCACTTCCATGCACTGAGCTATGGAAGGAAGAGGAACGGAATGGAGTATCCGACAAGAGTCTAGAAGTTTTGTTTTTCTGGCCTCTGTCAGAAAAATCCTCATTTCTAAGGAGTCTATTATTGTTCCCAAGAAGGGAACCCTTGTTGACGGAGATAGAGAACTCTTTTCCACGTTCACTTTCCATCCGTGAGATCTGAGAAAGGCCAGGACAATGTCCGTGTGAGCCTTTGCTTGAGGAAGGGACGACGCTTGAATCAGAATGTCGTCCAAGTAAGGTACTACAGCAATGCCCCTTGGTCTTAGCACAGCTAGAAGGGACCCTAGTACCTTTGTGAAAATCCTTGGAGCAGTGGCTAATCCGAAAGGAAGCGCCACGAACTGGTAATGTTTGTCCAGGAATGCGAACCTCAGGAACCGATGATGTTCCTTGTGGATAGGAATATGTAGATACGCATCCTTTAAATCCACCGTGGTCATGAATTGACCTTCCTGGATGGAAGGAAGAATAGTTCGAATGGTTTCCATCTTGAACGATGGAACCTTGAGAAACTTGTTTAAGATCTTGAGATCTAAGATTGGTCTGAACGTTCCCTCTTTTTTGGGAACTATAAACAGATTGGAGTAGAACCCCATCCCTTGTTCTCTTAATGGAACGGGATGAATCACTCCCATTTTTAACAGGTCTTCTACACAATGTAAGAATGCCTGTCTTTTTATGTGGTCTGAAGACAACTGAGACCTGTGGAACCTCCCCCTTGGGGGAAGTCCCTTGAATTCCAGAAGATAACCTTGGGAGACTATTTCTAGCGCCCAAGGATCCAGAACATCTCTTGCCCAAGCCTGAGCGAAGAGAGAGAGTCTGCCCCCCACCAGATCCGGTCCCGGATCGGGGGCCAACATTTCATGCTGTCTTGGTAGCAGTGGCAGGTTTCTTGGCCTGCTTTCCCTTGTTCCAGCCTTGCATTGGTCTCCAAGCTGGCTTGGCTTGAGAAGTATTACCCTCTTGCTTAGAGGACGGAGCACTTTGGGCTGGTCCGTTTCTACGAAAGGGACGAAAATTAGGTTTATTTTTTGCCTTGAAAGGCCGATCCTGAGGAAGGGCGTGGCCCTTACCCCCAGTGATATCCGAGATAATCTCTTTCAAGTCAGGGCCAAACAGCGTTTTCCCCTTGAAAGGAATGTTAAGTAGCTTGTTCTTGGAAGACGCATCAGCCGACCAAGATTTCAACCAAAGCGCTCTGCGCGCCACAATAGCAAACCCAGAATTCTTAGCCGCTAACCTAGCCAATTGCAAAGTGGCGTCTAGGGTGAAAGAATTAGCCAATTTGAGAGCATTGATTCTGTCCATAATCTCCTCATAAGGAGGAGAATCACTGTCGACCGCCTTTATCAGCTCATCGAACCAGAAACATGCGGCTGTAGCGACAGGGACAATGCATGAAATTGGTTGTAGAAGGTAACCCTGCTGAACAAACATCTTTTTAAGCAAACCTTCTAATTTTTTATCCATAGGATCTTTGAAAGCACAACTATCCTCTATGGGTATAGTGGTGCGTTTGTTTAAAGTGGAAACCGCTCCCTCGACCTTGGGGACTGTCTGCCATAAGTCCTTTCTGGGGTCGACCATAGGAAACAATTTTTTAAATATGGGGGGAGGGACGAAAGGAATACCGGGCCTTTCCCATTCTTTATTAACAATGTCCGCCACCCGCTTGGGTATAGGAAAAGCTTCTGGGAGCCCCGGCACCTCTAGGAACTTGTCCATTTTACATAGTTTCTCTGGGATGACCAACTTGTCACAATCATCCAGAGTGGATAATACCTCCTTAAGCAGAATGCGGAGATGTTCCAACTTAAATTTAAATGCAATCACATCAGGTTCAGCTTGTTGAGAAATGTTCCCTGAATCAGTAATTTCTCCCTCAGACAAAACCTCCCTGGCCCCATCAGACTGAGTTAGGGGCCCTTCAGAAATATTAATATCAGCGTCGTCATGCTCTTCAGTATCTAAAACAGAGCAGTCGCGCTTACGCTGATAAGTGTTCATTTTGGCTAAAATGTTTTTGACAGAATTATCCATTACAGCCGTTAATTGTTGCATAGTAAGGAGTATTGGCGCGCTAGATGTACTAGGGGCCTCCTGAGTGGGCAAGACTCGTGTAGACGAAGGAGGGAATGATGCAGTACCATGCTTACTCCCCTCACTTGAGGAATCATCTTGGGCATCATTGTCATTGTCACATAAATCACATTTATTTAAATGAATAGGAATTCTGGCTTCCCCACATTCAGAACACAGTCTATCTGGTAGTTCAGACATGTTAAACAGGCATAAACTTGATAACAAGTACAAAAAACGTTTTAAAATAAAACCGTTACTGTCACTTTAAATTTTAAACTGAACACACTTTATTACTGCAAATGCGAAAAAACATGAAGGAATTGTTCAAAATTCACCAAATTTTCACCACAGTGTCTTAAAGCCTTAAAAGTATTGCACACCAAATTTGGAAGCTTTAACCCTTAAAATAACGGAACCGGAGCCGTTTTGAACTTTAACCCCTTTACAGTCCCTGGTATCTGCTTTGCTGAGACCCAACCAAGCCCCAAGGGGAATACGATACCAAATGACGCCTTCAGAAAGTCTTTTCTAAGTATCAGAGCTCCTCTCACATGCGACTGCATGCCATGCCTCTCAAAAACAAGTGCGCAACACCGGCGCGAAAATGAGGCTCTGCCTATGCTTTGGGAAAGCCCCTAAAGAATAAGGTGTCTAAAACAGTGCCTGCCGATATTATTATATCAAAATACCCAGATAAAATGATTCCTCAAGGCTAAATATGTGTTAATAATCAATCGATTTAGCCCAAAAAAAGTCTACAGTCTTAATAAGCCCTTTTTGAAGCCCTTATTTACAATCGTAATAAACATGGCTTACCGGATCCCAGAGGGAAAATGACAGCTTCCAGCATTACATCGTCTTGTTAGAATGTGTCATACCTCAAGCAGCAAGAGACTGCTCACTGTTCCCCCAACTGAAGTTAATTGCTCTCAACAGTCCTGTGTGGAACAGCCATGGATTTTAGTGACGGTTGCTAAAATCATTTTCCTCATACAAACAGAAATCTTCATCTCTTTTCTGTTTCTGAGTAAATAGTACATACCAGCACTATTTCAAAATAACAAACTCTTGATTGAATAATAAAAACTACAGTTAAACACTAAAAAACTCTAAGCCATCTCCGTGGAGATGTTGCCTGTACAACGGCAAAGAGAATGACTGGGGTAGGCGGAGCTTAGGAGGGATCATGTGACCAGCTTTGCTGGGCTCTTTGCCATTTCCTGTTGGGGAAGAGAATATCCCACAAGTAAGGATGACGCCGTGGACCGGACACACCTATGTTGGAGAAATGCGGTTTGAAGACAACAATCAAATATGCAGTAGTGCTGCAAAGCAGCAGTGCATTGATTGTTGTCTGGCTCTGAGATTTTTGCAAGCTCGTTCCCTAGCTTTTCACAGTCTGCAAAGCTGTTTTTCTCTGTAAGCTGTTCGTATGAGCAATGCACCTTTTTATTACTACATTTCTATGTTAGACTAAGAGAAAAGGAAACAAATTTCTGCAGCTAATTTGCAATGCAATTTTCAACTACTTCACTAGATTATACAACTTTAAATATTGCTTTATTCTCCAGTTAACCAACACATTGCAATTGATCTGGTGCTTTAGTGTAACTGACAAATTTATAATTTTATTTTATTTAAAAATGATCTGCAGAAAAATTTTCACTAAAAAAAAATCACATCGCAGAAAGTGAAAAAAAGTTCTGTCTCTGGGCTTATAGTTATGGTGGCCTTCTGTATCTAATATAGTTTTATTTGTGGACAGGTACACACAAATATCAGTTTTATTTACTACACAAAATATGCATGCGCAGTCCTGTCAAGCCTCGCCATCCAAGTGAACAGAGAATCACAAGATTGTTTGATGAATGATTTCTTTGTACAATTTAAACATTATATATTAGCCAGCAATTGTCTTATAACTATTCAATTTCCTAAAATGATAATCATGATACAATATTATCTAAAACATAAAAGTGTTCCGACGAGCATTATAACAAAACGATTCCCTTGTAACAAGTTACTGGCACGTATCCAAGTAGACCGTGAATCAGAATATAAACTCTGATTCACTATTTACTAACAGCGCATGCGTATGTTCGCTGCCGCACATTAAAATCGCGTTTTACCTTGGACGTCCAGAGGCACTCAGCGCGACATAAGCTGCAGGCAAATAAAGGAACTATCAGCATGAAGTTTTTTATAATTAGTGACTGAAAGTCCCCTTTATTTGTAGCACTGGTAAATCCTAGCGTTTCAAAAACACTAGGATTTACCATAACTTTAAATGCCTACTAGTAGTTTGTAGGAGAGAAATATTTCCATATCTTTTAATAGCCATAACGAGTAAAAAATAATTCTTCTCTTCAGCAGACTAAGTAACATTGCATTATTAGCTATGCTCTTTAATCAGGAATGTTAAATCTTCAAGCCTACAATGTCAGTCTTTTGGATGGAAGATAACAGACCTGACAGCCAAGAAACAAAACCATTGGAACATATGTTAATTTGTACAGACGTGGACTAGTTCTTGCAAAAGTTAAAATAAAGCCACTAATTCTGTTTTGATAATGTGAATAAAGTAAGGTAATGTCAGCAGAGTTAAAGGAAAACTAACAGGGTAAAAATACACTACTACTGTTAGGAAAATATCTAGACCTCTCATAAGTGATTTTTCCAAGCACATACTGCCACTAGACAATTGAAGAAAAAACTAAAATTTGCCGTCTTCTCCCCACGTTGCCATTAAACATTGCAAAGCATTGTTTCATCCTTTACATAAGCATTCATTACTACTGAACTGAGAATACAACTTTCTGAATTACTTAATAACTTCTCACAATAGATGTTTTCTACAACATAATCCTGAGATTAGCAATAGTCCTCCCTGCTCTTACAAGTTTTAAGCACTGACATGTGAGACAGATTACTGCTTATACCAAAAAGGGAAACATGAATTAGCATGCAACATTCACTAAATAATAATAATAGCTGTGATTAGACAAACATGTTGGCATACTAATCACTTGAACAATTTACTTTTGGACTCCTTTATCTCCCGTTAACAGGAAAAACAGAATTTATGCTTACCTGATAAATTACTTTCTCCAACGGTGTGTCCGGTCCACGGCATCATCCATAACTTGTGGGAATATCTCTTCCCCAACAGGAAATGGCAAAGAGTACAGCAAAAGCTGTCCATATAGTCCCTCCTAGGCTCCGCCCACCACCAGTCATTCGACCGACGGACAGGAGAAAAACAGGAGAAACTATAGGGTGCCGTGGTGACTGCAGTTAAAGAAATAAATTCATCAATCCTGATTAAAAAAACAGGACCGGACACACCGTTGGAGAAAGTAATTTATCAGGTAAGCATCAATTCTGTTTTCTCCAACATTGGTGTGTCCGGTCCACGGCGTCATCCATAACTTTTGGGAACCAATACCAAAGCTTTAGGACACGGATGAAGGGAGGGAGCAAATCAGGTTACCTAAATGGAAGGCACCACGGCTTGCAAAACCTTTCTCCCAAAAATAGCCTCCGAAGAAGCAAAAGTATCAAATTTGTAGAATTTGGCAAAAGTGTGCAGGGAAGACCAAGTCGCTGCCTTACATATCTGATCAACAGAAGCCTCGTTCTTGAAGGCCCATGTGGAAGCCACAGCCCTAGTAGAGTGAGCTGTGATTCTTTCAGGAGGCTGCCGTCCGGCAGTCTCATAAGCCAATCGGATGATGCTCTTCAGCCAAAAGGAAAGAGAGGTAGCAGTAGCTTTTTGACCTCTCCTTTTACCAGAATAGATGACAAACAGAGAAGATGTTTGTCTGAAATCCTTTGTTGCTTCTAAATAGAACTTTAAAGCACGGACTACATCCAAATTGTGTAACAAACGTTCCTTCTTTGAAACTGGATTCGGACACAAAGAAGGTACAACTATTTCCTGGTTAATATTCTTGTTGGAAACAACTTTTGGAAGGAAACCAGGTTTAGTACGCAAAACAACCTTATCTGAATGGAACACCAGATAGGGCGGAGTACACTGCAGAGCAGATAACTCAGAAACTCTTCTAGCAGAAGAAATAGCAACTAAAAACAAAACTTTCCAAGATAACAACTTAATATCTATGGAATGTAAAGGTTCAAACGGAACCCCTTGGAGAACTGAAAGAACTAAATTTAGACTCCAGGGAGGAGTCAAAGGTCTGTAAACAGGCTTGATCCTGACCAAAGCCTGAACAAAAGCTTGAACATCTGGCACAGCTGCCAGTCGTTTGCGTAATAAGACAGATAAAGCAGAAATCTGTCCCTTTAGAGAACTCGCTGATAATCCCTTATCCAAACCTTCTTGGAGAAAGGAAAGGATCCTAGGAATTTTGATCTTACTCCATGAGAATCCCTTGGATTCACACCAACAGATATATCTTTTCCATATTTTATGGTAAATTTTTCTAGTTACAGGTTTTCTGGCTTGTACCAGAGTATCTATCACAGAATCCGAAAACCCACGCTTAGATAAAATCAAGCGTTCAATTTCCAAGCCGTCAGCTGGAGAGAGACTAGATTTGGATGTTCGAATGGACCCTGTACCAGAAGATCCTGTCTCAAAGGTAGCTTCCATGGTGGAGCCGATGACATATTCACCAGGTCTGCATACCAAGTCCTGCGTGGCCACGCAGGAGCTATCAAAATCACAGAGGCCCTCTCCTGTTTGATCCTGGCTACCAGCCTGGAAATGAGAGGAAACGGTGGAAACACATAAGCTAGCTTGAAGGTCCAAGGCGCTACTAATGCATCCACTAGAGTCGCCTTGGGATCCCTGGATCTGGACCCGTAGCAGGGAACCTTGAAGTTCTGACGAGACGCCATCAGATCCATGTCTGGAATGCCCCATAATTGAGTCAACTGGGCAAATATCTCCGGGTGGAGTTCCCACTCCCCCGGATGGAATGTCTGACGACTCAGATAATCCGCCTCCCAGTTTTCCACTCCTGGGATGTGGATCGCAGATAGATGGCAGGAGTGATCCTCCGCCCATTTTATGATCCTGGTCACTTCTCTCATCACCAGGGAACTCCTTGTTCCCCCCTAATGGTTGATGTAAGCAACAGTCGTCATGTTGTCTGATTGAAATCTTATGAATCTGGCCTTTGCTAGTTGAGGCCAAGCCCTGAGAGTATTGAATATCGCTCTCAGTTCCAGAATGTTTATCGGGAGAAGAGACTCTTCCCGAGACCATAGACTTTCAGGGAGTCCCAGACCGCGCCCCAGCCCACTAGACTGGCGTCGGTCGGGACGATGACCCACTCTGGTCTGCGGAAGCTCATTCCCTGGGACAGGTGATCCTGGGTTAGCCACCAACGGAGTGAGTCTCTGGTCTTCTGATCTACTTGAATCACTGGAGACAAGTCTGTATAGTCCCCATTCCACTGTTTCAGCATGCACAGTTGTAATGGTCTTAGATGAATTCGCGCAAAAGGAACTATGTCCATTGCAGCAACCATCAACCCTACTACTTCCATGCACTGAGCTATGGAAGGTCGTGGAACAGAATGAAGAACTTGACAACCATTTAGAAGTTTTGACTTTCTGACATCTGTCAGGAAAATCTTCATTTCTAAAGAATCTATTATTGTTCCCAAGAAAGGAACTCTTGTCGACGGAGACAGGGAACTTTTGTCTATGTTCACTTTCCATCCGTGAGATCTGAGAAAGGCCAGAACGATGTCTGTGTGAGCCTTTGCCTTTGAAAGAGACGACGCTTGTATCAGAATGTCATCCAAGTAAGGTGCCACTGCAATGCCCCTTGGTCTTAGAACCGCTAGAAGGGACCCGAGTACCTTTGTGAAAATCCTTGGAGCAGTGGCTAGCCCGAATGGGAGAGCCACAAACTGGTAATGTTTGTCCAGAAAGGCGATCCTTAGGAACTGATGATGATCTTTGTGGATAGGAATATGTAGATACGCATCCTTTAGATCCACGGTAGTCATAAATTGACCCTCCTGGATTGTAGGTAAAATCGTTCGAATGGTTTCCATTTTCAACGATGGCACTCTGAGAAATTTGTTTAGGATCTTTAAATCCAGAATTGGTATGAAAGTTCCCTCTTTTTTGGGAACTACAAACAGATTTGAGTAAAACCCCATTCCTTGTTCCACGGTTGGAACTGGGTGTATCACTCCCATTTTTAACAGGTCTTCTACACAATGTAAGAATGCCTGTCTCTTTATTTGGTTTGAAGATAAGTGAGACATGTGGAACCTTCCCCTTGGGGGTAGTTCCTTGAATTCCAGAAGATAACCCTGAGAAACTATTTCTAGTGCCCAGGGATCCTGAACATCTCTTGCCCAAGCCTGAGCGAAGAGAGAGAGTCTGCCCCCTACTAGATCCGGTCCCGGATCGGTGGCTACTCCTTCATGCTGTTTTGTTAGCAGCAGCAGCAGGCTTCTTGGCCTGCTTACCCTTGTTCCAGCCTTGCATCGGTTTCCAAGCTGGTTTGGTTTGCGAAGCATTACCCTCTTGCTTAGAGGTTGCAGAGTTGGAGGCCGGTCCGTTCCTGAAATTGCGAAAGGAACGAAAATTAGACTTATTCTTGGCTTTGAAAGGCCTATCTTGTGGGAGGGCGTGGCCCTTACCCCCAGTGATGTCTGAGATAATCTCTTTCAATTCTGGCCCAAAAAGAGTTTTACCCTTGAAGGGGATATTAAGCAATTTTGTCTTGGAAGATACATCCGCTGACCAAGACTTTAGCCAAAGCGCTCTACGCGCCACAATTGCAAACCCAGAATTTTTCGCCGCTAATCTAGCTAACTGCAAAGCGGCATCTAAAATAAAAGAATTAGCTAACTTAAGTGGATGAACTCTGTCCATAACCTCCTCATACGGAGTCTCTCTACTGAGCGACTTTTCTAGTTCCTCGAACCAGAACCACGCTGCTGTAGTGACAGGAACAATGCACGAAATGGGTTGCAGGAGGTAACCTTGCTGTACAAAAATCTTTTTAAGCAAACCTTCCAATTTTTTATCCATAGGATCTTTGAAAGCACAATTATCCTCGATAGGAATAGTAGTGCGCTTGTTTAGTGTAGAAACTGCCCCCTCGACCTTAGGGACTGTCTGCCATAAGTCCTTTCTGGGGTCGACCATAGGAAACAATTTCTTAAATATAGGAGGGGGGACAAAAGGTATGCCGGGCTTCTCCCACTCCTTATTCACTATGTCCGCCACCCGCTTGGATATAGGAAAAGCGTCGGGGTGCACCGGAACCTCTAGGAACTTGTCCATCTTGCACAATTTTTCTGGAATGACCAGGTTGTCACAATCATCCAGAGTAGATAACACCTCCTTAAGCAGTGCGCGGAGATGCTCTAATTTAAATTTAAATGTCACAACATCAGGTTCTGCCTGTTGAGAAATTCTACCTGAATCTGAAATTTCCCCATCTGACAAAACCTCCCTCATGGCCCCTTCAGATTGGTGTGAGGGTATGACAGAGCAATTATCATCAGCGCCCTCCTGCTCTACAGTGTTTAAAACAGAGCAATCGAGCTTTCTCTGAAATGCAGGCATTTTGGATAAAATATTTGCTATGGAGTTATCCATTACTGCCGTCAATTGTTGCATAGTAACAAGCATTGGCGCGCTAGAAGTACTAGGGGTCTCCTGCGTGGGCAAAACTGGTGTAGACACAGAACGAGATGATGTAGAACTATGTCTACTCCCTTCATCTGATGAATTATCTTGGGCAACTTTACTATCTGTGGCAGTACTGTCCTTACTTTGTTTGGACGCTATGGCACAATTATCACACAATTTTGAAGGGGGAGACACATTGGCTTCCATACATACAGAACATAGCTTATCTGAAGGTACAGACATGTTAAACAGGCTTAAACTTGTCAATAAAGTACAAAAACCGTTTTAAAACAAAACCGTTACTGTCTCTTTAAATTTTAAACAGGGCACACTTTATTACTGAATATGTAAAAAACTATGAAGGAATTGTTAAAAATTTACCAAAATTTCACCACAGTGTCTTAAAGCATTCAAAGCATTGCACCCCAAGTTTCAGACCCTTAACCCTTAAAATGAAGAAACCGGAGCCGGTTACAGTTCTAACCCCTCTACAGTCCCAGCTACAGCCTTTGCTGCGACTTTACCAAACCCAGGGGGGTATACGATACCAAATGAAGCCTTCTAGGAACCTTTTCAACTACTTTCAGATCCACACACATGCAGCTGCATGTCCTGCTCTCAAAAGTAACTGCACAGTAATGGCGCGAAAATGAGGCTCAGCCTACTACAGAGAAGGCCCTTCCTGACTGGGAAGGTGTCTAAACTAGTGCCTGACGTTAAAAAACGTTCCCCAAAGTTTATAAGTGTGAATTTCAACATCAAACTGTATAAAATGCCCAAATAAAGCAATCGATCTAGCCCATAAAAGTGTCTACCAGTTTTATAGCCCATATTAAGCCCTTTATTCTGTTTGAGACTAAGAAAATGGCTTACCGGTCCCCATGAGGGGAAATGACAGCCTTCCAGCATTACACAGTCTTGTTAGAAATATGGCTAGTCATACCTTAAGCAGAAAAGTCTGCTAACTGTTTCCCCCAACTGAAGTTATTTCATCTCAACAGTCCTATGTGGAAACAGCAAACGATTTTAGTTACTGCTGCTAAAATCATATTCCTCTCACAAACAGAACTCTTCATCTTTTTCTGTTTCAGAGTAAATAGTACATACCAGCACTATTTTAAAATAACAAACTCTTGATAGTAGAATAAAAAACTACAACTAAACACCACATACTCTTCACCATCTCCGTGGAGATGTTGCCTGTGCAACGGCAAAGAGAATGACTGGGGTGGGCGGAGCCTAGGAGGGACTATATGGACAGCTTTTGCTGTACTCTTTGCCATTTCCTGTTGGGGAAGAGATATTCCCACAAGTTATGGATGACGCCGTGGACCGGACACACCAATGTTGGAGAAATTCAGTTTTTTTATTTCAGAACACTCCTTATTTAAGATGAATAATTATTCCTTGACATGGAATTTCAGCAATAACTGCAGAAACCCCATTACCAGTGTCTGAGGTGTCTACCTTAGTTCTATTTTAAAGTGATTGTAAAGTTAAATGAATAAGTGCCCGGTAACTAAAAATAATCTGAAAAACTGGGGCACTTTCATTCATTAAACTTTACAATGACATTGTACTTATCTTTGCCTTATGGTAAACATAACGTCAATCCTCCGCCCACAGCTCCTGCTTTCAATAGCATATTGATGACGATCCGGCTTCCAAAATGGGGCACACAATGATTGGAGGAAGCTGCAGGCTTGAAATTGAAATCAATCAGAAATTTAGATCAACTAAAAATTAATAATTTGGACTTCCTTAAAGAAACAAAGTCAAAAGTAAACTTTCATGATTCAGATAAAGCATGTCATTTTAAATAACTTTTCAGTTTACGTCCATTATCAATTTTTATGTGCACACTATATGGGGCACAGACTTCTACTGAGCATGTGCAAGCGTTCATAGTATATACATATATGAGTTAGTGATTGTCTGATGGCTGTTCCATGATACTAGGGACTTCAATAAAGATATTTCAATATAAAAAAAAAAAAAAAGGAACCCGTCAACCTGTCTAGACAACAAGGGAAAGAAATAAAATTAAAATGTGCATGAATGCATTTCGATTTCACATAGAATCATTTTTGTAAAATACTTCCACTTCAACTGGCTTCAAAGTCTCTGCTATGCTCCCTCTTGTACCCAGAAGTACTCATGTAGGGAATGTATGAAGTTGTTGCAGCCATATTACAAGTGGCAAAAGACCTGGCACTGGAAAAAAAAAAACCCATTAATCTACACCATAAACCCGTATTACGTGATATTATATTACGTGAGTATGGTAGAGACTTTGAAGCCAGTTGGTCGTTAGTTCCATGATGATGAGCAAATGGGTGCTGATTTTTGTGTGTGTGTTCGTGGTGTGCGCTTCTCCTAGTGAGTGATAACAAGCAGCAGAGCTCAGTCTGTACACATCGCTATACCATGCAGTGCATAGGATACGTGATGCATTCACACAGTAAAACTGCTTACTTCCTATATTGCCTGATATATTCTTTCTGTAGGGAAATATACGTGTCCCTGGGAGCGCGAGTAGAACAATAAAACAGAGAGCATCCTCTGTCCGGCAAGAGTTATCCATCTTTTGTACATGTTATGAAGTGCAATAAATGCGTATATGAGGTTACACATAAATATAAATAGGTGAAAAGTAATAGCATGTATGCCACTATCTATTACTCTTGTAACATTATGTATTTGCTATTGTCATTGGTTTTTAAATATTTAACTCCTTTATTATTTTAATGGAATTAAAGTTTTGATCCGGCCGGTAATGGTTTTGCAAAGTGCGAGGTAAGGGGATTAAACATTACACAGACAGCTCCAGCAAATGGGGGCTGGCTATAAGGAAACTAGTTAGGTATTAAGGGAAAAAGCCTTGCAGTCTAGCTGTGTGTATTATGGACGTATTCATAGTTGGTGAAATCACTGCAAGGTTTATCATTATTTTTAGAAGCTTTAGCAGCAAAATTGCTAATACATGTCAATTACAAACGTAATCTACTTTGAATGATTTATTTAAATAGCCCATATTTTTTGGGGGGTGTATAATGTCACTTTAATTTGTGTCATACAAGCCACTGTTGACTCTGAGGTGTGGTGTTTGAATGCTCGTGAACTCACAGCATATGTACGCATCCCACTGGGGTTAGGTACAATAATAGCTTTACTATAAGCATTTTGGTTTATGGAAGCATATGGCAAAAATGCTTCTATTTAAAACTGACATACAAATTTTAATTTTGACCTTTCTATACCTTTCAAGGGACAGTCTAGTCAAAATTAAACTTTCATGATTCAGATAGGGCATGTAATTTTAAACAACTTTCAAATTTACTTTTATCATTACATTTGCTTTGTTTTTATTGGTAAAGCTAAACCTAGGTAAGCTCATATTCTAATTTCTAAGCCCTTTAAGGCTGGCTCTTATCTCAATGCATGTTGTTAGTTTTTCACATCTAGAGTGCATTCATTCATGTGTGCCATATAGATAGCATTGTGCTCATGCCCGTGAAGTTACCTAGAAGTCAGCACTGATTGGCTAAAAAGCATGCGTTTCAAAAGAACTGAAATAAGGGGACAGTCTGCAGAGGCTTAGATGCAAGATAATCCCAGAGATAAAAAAACAAATTTATGTTTACCTGATAAATGTATTTCTTTCTTGACACGGTGAGTCCACGGGATCATCAATTACTGCTGGGAATATCACTCCTGGCCAGCAGGAGGAGGCAAAGAGCACCACAGCAAAGCTGTTAAGTATCACTTCCCTTCCCACAAACCCCAGTCATTCACATGAAGGAAAAGGAGATAAAGGAAGTAACACAAGGTGCAGAGGTGCCTGAGGTTTTTATAAACAAAACTGTCTGACAAAAAACAGGGAGGGCCGTGGACTCACTGTGTCAAGAAATAAATAAATATCAGGTAAGCATAAATTTGGTTTTCTTTCTTATGACATGGTGAGTTCACGGGATCATCAATTACTGTTGGGAATCAATACCCAAGCTAGAGGACACAGATGATAAGGGAGGGATAAGACAGGTAACCGAAACAGAAGGCACCACTGCTTGAAGAACCTTTCTCCCAAAGGAAGCCTCAGCCGAGGCAAAAGTATAGAATTTAAAGAATTTAGAAAAAGTGTGCAAAGAAGACCAGGTCGCAGCCTTACAGATCTGTTCAACAGACACCTCATTCTTGAAGGCCCACGAAGAAGACATCGCCCTGGTGGAATGAGCTGTAATTCTTTAAGGAGGCTGCTGTCCAGCAGTCTCATATGCCAAACGAATAACAGAATTTATGTTTACCTGATAAATTACTTTCTCCAACGGTGTGTCCGGTCCACGGCGTCATCCTTACTTGTGGGATATTCTCTTCCCCAACAGGAAATGGCAAAGAGCCCAGCAAAGCTGGTCACATGATCCCTCCTAGGCTCCGCCTTCCCCAGTCATTCGACCGACGTAAAGGAGGAATATTTGCATAGGAGAAACCATATGATACCGTGGTGACTGTAGTTAAAGAAAATAAATTATCAGACCTGATTAAAAAACCAGGGCGGGCCGTGGACCCGACACACCGTTGGAGAAAGTAATTTATCAGGTAAACATAAATTCTGTTTTGTACAACATAGGTGTGTCCGGTCCACGGCGTCATCCTTACTTGTGGGAACCAATACCAAAGCTTTAGGACACGGATGAAGGGAGGGAGCAAATCAGGTCACCTAGATGGAAGGCACCACGGCTTGCAAAACCTTTCTCCCAAAAATAGCCTCAGAAGAAGCAAAAGTATCAAACTTGTAAAATTTAGTAAAAGTGTGCAGTGATGACCAAGTCGCTGCCTTACATATCTGATCAACAGAAGCCTCGTTCTTGAAGGCCCATGTGGAAGCCACAGCCCTAGTGGAATGAGCTGTGATTCTTTCAGGAGGCTGCCGTCCGGCAGTCTCATAAGCCAATCTGATGATGCTTTTAATCCAAAAAGAGAGAGAGGTAGAAGTTGCTTTTTGACCTCTCCTTTTACCAGAATAAACAACAAACAAGGAAGATGTTTGTCTAAAATCCTTTGTAGCATCTAAATAGAATTTTAGAGCACGAACAACATCCAAATTGTGCAACAAACGTTCCTTCTTTGAAACTGGATTCGGACACAAAGAAGGCACGACTATCTCCTGGTTAATGTTTTTGTTAGAAACAACTTTCGGAAGAAAACCAGGTTTAGTACGTAAAACCACCTTATCTGCATGGAACACCAGATAAGGAGGAGAACACTGCAGAGCAGATAATTCTGAAACTCTTCTAGCAGAAGAAATTGTAACCAAAAACAAAACTTTCCAAGATAATAACTTAATATCAACGGAATGTAAGGGTTCAAACGGAACCCCCTGAAGAACTGAAAGAACTAAATTGAGACTCCAAGGAGGAGTCAAAGGTTTGTAAACAGGCTTGATTCTAACCAGAGCCTGAACAAAGGCTTGAACATCTGGCACAGCTGCCAGCTTTTTGTGAAGTAACACAGACAAGGCAGAAATCTGTCCCTTCAAGGAACTTGCAGATAATCCTTTCTCCAAACCTTCTTGAAGAAAGGATAGAATCTTAGGAATTTTTACCTTGTCCCAAGGGAATCCTTTAGATTCACACCAACAGATATATTTTTTCCATATTTTGTGGTAAATTTTTCTAGTTACAGGCTTTCTGGCCTGAACAAGAATATCAATGACAGAATCTGAGAACCCTCGCTTTGATAAGATCAAGCGTTCAATCTCCAAGCAGTCAGTTGGAGTGAGACCAGATTCGGATGTTCGAACGGACCTTGAACAAGAAGGTCTCGTCTCAAAGGTAGCTTCCATGGTGGAGCCGATGACATATTCACCAGGTCTGCATACCAAGTCCTACGTGGCCACGCAGGAGCTATCAAGATCACCGATGCCCTCTCCTGATTGATCCTGGCTACCAGCCTGGGGATGAGAGGAAACGGCGGGAATACATAAGCTAGTTTGAAGGTCCAAGGTGCTACTAGTGCATCCACTAGAGTCGCCTTGGGATCCCTGGATCTGGACCCGTAGCAAGGAACCTTGAAGTTCTGACGAGAGGCCATCAGATCCATGTCTGGAATGCCCCACAATTGAGTAATTTGGGCAAAGATTTCCGGATGGAGTTCCCACTCCCCCGGATGAAATGTCTGACGACTCAGAAAATCCGCTTCCCAATTTTCCACTCCTGGGATGTGGATTGCAGACAAGTGGCAGGAGTGAGTCTCCGCCCATTGAATGATTTTGGTCACTTCTTCCATCGCCAGGGAACTCCTTGTTCCCCCCTGATGGTTGATGTACGCAACAGTCGTCATGTTGTCTGATTGAAACCGTATGAACTTGGCCTTTGCTAGCTGAGGCCAAGCCTTGAGAGCATTGAATATCGCTCTCAGTTCCAGAATATTTATCGGGAGAAGAGATTCTTCCCGAGACCAAAGACCCTGAGCTTTCAGGGGTCCCCAGACCGCGCCCCAGCCCACCAGACTGGCGTCGGTCGTGACAATGACCCACTCTGGTCTGCGGAAGCTCATCCCCTGTGACAGGTTGTCCAGGGACAGCCACCAACGGAGTGAATCTCTGGTCCTCTGATCTACTTGTATCGTCGGAGACAAGTCTGTATAGTCCCCATTCCACTGACTGAGCATGCACAGTTGTAATGGTCTTAGATGAATTTGCGCAAAAGGAACTATGTCCATTGCCGCTACCATCAAACCTATTACTTCCATGCACTGCGCTATGGAAGGAAGAGGAACAGAATGAAGTATTTGACAAGAGTTTAGAAGTTTTGATTTTCTGGCCTCTGTCAGAAAAATCCTCATTTCTAAGGAGTCTATTATTGTTCCCAAGAAGGGAACCCTTGTTGACGGAGATAGAGAACTTTTTTCTACGTTCACTTTCCACCCGTGAGATCTGAGAAAGGCCAGGACAATGTCCGTGTGAGCCTTTGCTTGAGGAAGGGACGACGCTTGAATCAGAATGTCGTCCAAGTAAGGTACTACTGCAATGCCCCTTGGTCTTAGCACCGCTAGAAGGGACCCTAGTACCTTTGTGAAAATCCTTGGAGCAGTGGCTAATCCGAACGGAAGTGCCACAAACTGGTAATGCTTGTCCAGGAATGCGAACCTTAGGAACCGATGATGTTCCTTGTGGATAGGAATATGTAGATACGCATCCTTTAAATCCACCGTGGTCATGAATTGACCTTCCTGGATGGAAGGAAGAATTGTTCGAATGGTTTCCATTTTGAACGATGGAACCTTGAGAAACTTGTTTAGGATCTTGAGATCTAAGATTGGTCTGAATGTTCCCTCTTTTTTGGGAACTACGAACAGATTGGAGTAGAACCCCATCCCTTGTTCTCCTAAAGGAACAGGATGAATCACTCCCATTTTTAACAGGTCTTCTACACAATGTAAGAATGCCTGTCTTTTTATGTGGTCTGAAGACAATTGAGACCTGTGGAACCTCCCCCTTGGGGGAAGCCCCTTGAATTCCAGAAGATAACCTTGGGAGACTATTTCTAGTGCCCAAGGATCCAGAACATCTCTTGCCCAAGCCTGAGCGAAGAGAGAGAGTCTGCCCCCCACCAGATCCGGTCCCGGATCGGGGGCCAACATCTCATGCTGTCTTGGTAGCAGTGGCAGGTTTCTTGGCCTGCTTTCCTTTGTTCCAGCCTTGCATTGGTCTCCAGGCTGGCTTGGCTTGAGAAGTATTACCCTCTTGCTTAGAGGACGTAGCACTTGGGGCTGGTCCGTTTCTGCGAAAGGGACGAAAATTAGGTTTATTTTTGGCCTTGAAAGACCTATCCTGAGGAAGGGCGTGGCCCTTGCCCCCAGTGATATCAGAGATAATCTCTTTCAAGTCAGGGCCAAACAGCGTTTTCCCCTTGAAAGGAATGTTAAGCAATTTGTTCTTGGAAGACGCATCCGCTGACCAAGATTTTAACCAAAGCGCTCTGCGCGCCACAATAGCAAAACCAGAATTTTTCACCGCTAACCTAGCCAATTGCAAAGTGGCGTCTAGGGTGAAAGAATTAGCCAATTTGAGAGCATGAATTCTGTCCATAATCTCCTCATAAGAAGAAGAATTATTATTGAGCGCCTTTTCTAGCTCATCGAACCAGAAACACGCTGCTGTAGTGACAGGAACAATGCATGAAATTGGTTGTAGAAGGTAACCTTGCTGAACAAACATCTTTTTAAGCAAACCTTCTAATTTTTTATCCATAGGATCTTTGAAAGCACAACTATCTTCTATGGGTATAGTGGTGCGTTTGTTTAGAGTAGAAACCGCCCCCTCGACCTTGGGGACTGTCTGCCATAAGTCCTTTCTGGGGTCGACCATAGGAAACAATTTTTTAAATATGGGGGGAGGGACGAAAGGTATACCAGGCCTTTCCCATTCTTTATTTACAATGTCCGCCACCCGCTTGGGTATAGGAAAAGCTTCGGGGGGCCCCGGGACCTCTAGGAACTTGTCCATTTTACATAGTTTCTCTGGAATGACCAAATTCTCACAATCATCCAGAGTGGATAACACCTCCTTAAGCAGAGCGCGGAGATGTTCCAATTTAAATTTAAATGTAATCACATCAGGTTCAGCTTGTTGAGAAATTTTCCCTGAATCTGAAATTTCTCCCTCAGACAAAACCTCCCTGGCCCCCTCAGACTGGTGTAGGGGCCCTTCAGAACCAATATCATCAGCGTCCTCATGCTCTTCAGTATTTTCTAAAACAGAGCAGTCGCGCTTTCGCTGATAAGTGGGCATTTTGGCTAAAATGTTTTTGATAGAATTATCCATTACAGCCGTTAATTGTTGCATAGTAAGGAGTATTGGCGCGCTAGATGTACTAGGGGCCTCCTGTGTGGGCAAGACTGGTGTAGACGAAGGAGGGGATGATGCAGTACCATGCTTACTCCCCTCACTTGAGGAATCATCTTGGGCATCATTTTCTCTAAATTTTGTGTCACATAAATCACATCTATTTAAAAGAGAAGGAACCTTGGCTTCCCCACATTCAGAACACAGTCTATCTGGTAGTTCAGACATGTTAAACAGGCAAAAACTTGATAACAAAGTACAAAAAACGTTTTAAAATAAACCGTTACTGTCACTTTAAATTTTAAACTGAACACACTTTATTACTGCAATTGCGAAAAAGTATGAAGGAATTGTTCAAAATTCACCAAAATTTCACCACAGTGTCTTAAAGCCTTAAAAGTATTGCACACCAAATTTGGAAGCTTTAACCCTTAAAATAACGGAACCGGAGCCGTTTTTAACTTTAACCCCTTTACAGTCCCTGGTATCTGCTTTGCTGAGACCCAACCAAGCCCAAAGGGGAATACGATACCAAATGACGCCTTCAGAAAGTCTTTTCTATGTATTAGAGCTCCTCACACATGCATCTGCATGTCATGCTTCTCAAAAACAAGTGCGCAATAGAGGCGCGAAAATGAGACTCTGCCTATGATTAGGGAAAGCCCCTAGAGAATAAGGTGTCCAATACAGTGCCTGCCGGTTATTCTACATAATTCCCAAGATTAAAATAATTCCTCAAGGCTATGGAGTATAAAATATGTTTATATATAAATCGATTTAGCCCAGAAAATGTCTACAGTCTTAAAAAGCCCTTGTGAAGCCCTTTTTTTTTCTTTCTGTAATAAAAATGGCTTACCGGATCCCATAGGGAAAATGACAGCTTCCAGCATTACATCGTCTTGTTAGAATGTGTCATACCTCAAGCAGCAAAAGTCTGCTCACTGTTCCCCCAACTGAAGTTAATTCCTCTCAACAGTCCTGTGTGGAAACAGCCATCGATTTTAGTAACGGTTGCTAAAATCATTTTCCTCTTACAAACAGAAATCTTCATCTCTTTTCTGTTTCAGAGTAAATAGTACATACCAGCACTATTTTAAAATAACAAACTCTTGATTGAATAATAAAAACTACAGTTAAACACTAAAAAACTCTAAGCCATCTCCGTGGAGATGTTGCCTGTACAACGGCAAAGAGAATGACTGGGGAAGGCGGAGCCTAGGAGGGATCATGTGACCAGCTTTGCTGGGCTCTTTGCCATTTCCTGTTGGGGAAGAGAATATCCCACAAGTAAGGATGACGCCGTGGACCGGACACACCTATGTTGGAGAAAATACTTCTTAACCAAAGAATAAAAGAAGTGGCAGTAGCTTTCTGACCCTTACGTTTACCAGAAAAACAAACAAACAATGCAGAAGACTGACGAAAGTCATTCGTAGCCTGCAGATAAAATTTAAGAGCCCGCCAACATCTAAGTTGTGCAACAAACGCTCTTTATGAGAAGGATTAGTACAGAGAGAATGAACAACAATTTCCTGATTAATATTTCTGTCCGAAACAACCTTAGTACGGAGAACTGCCTGATCTGCATGAAATATGAGATAAGGAGAATCACAATTCAAAGCTGAGAGTTCAGAAACCCTCCAAGCAGAAGAAATAGCAATAAGAAACAAAACTTTCCAAGACAATAACTTAATATCTATGCAATGCATAGGCTCAAACAGAGCCTGTTTTAACACTTAAGAACCAAATTAAGGCTCCAAGGTGGAGCAACGGATTTAAACACAGGCCTGATTCTGACCAGAGCCTGATAAAAGGATTGGACATCAGGCACGTCCGCCACACGCTTGCAACAGAGTAGATAAAGAAAAAATCTGACCTTTAAGGGTACCGACAGATAATCCCTTCTCAAGGCCTTCCTGGAGAAAGGACAAGATCCTTGGGATCCTATAAACACAAAGAACTTTAGTACACCAGCGAGTCAGACATAGCTCTTAAGTTAAAAAGTCAAAATTTTATTTGTTACATATAGAATATGCTTAAAATCCACAATTTAGTCACAGCTCATCCCCTTAGCTGTCTAACGCGTTTCGGCCCCCCTGGCCTTATTCATAGACATAAAAATACGTTATAAATTCCCTCCTTATATACATGATAGCCAAAATGGCTCCTAGGATTTGCTGTGATTTCATTTGCCCGGATATTAATTGCTTTATTTAAAACACTTGTGTAGGATTAACCTTTTCGTTTCCAGCTACCAAAAGAACTGCTATCTATTAATTATGATTAAATTCATATATATTTGTCTACAGAGGATATTCTTGTATAACTTCTAAAAGTTTTAATTCTGTATCCAAACTGTATGTATTCACACTAGGTTTCAGTTTTGAACTCTTATTATTTAATGTGATGTGCATTTTATTTAGAAATAGATTAAAGGGACACTAAACCCAAAACATTTCTACCATGATTCAAGTAGAGAATACAATTTTAAACAACATTCCAAAATACTTCTATTATCTAATTTGCTTCATTCTTTAGATATCCTTTGTTAAAGAAATAGCAATGCACATTGGTGAGCCAATCCCACGAGGCATCTATGTGCAGCAACCAATCAGCATCCACTGAGCCTATCTAGATATGCTTTTTAGCAAAGTATATAAAGAGAATGAAGCAAATTAGATAATAAAAGTAAATTAGAAAGTTGTTTAAAATCACATGCTCTTTTTAAATCACGAAAGAAAAAATTTGGGTTTCATGTCCCTTTAACTTTTCTTGCTTTTCTAATGTGCTGGTCATCATTTTCAAAACATTTATAGATATTTAGGGAATAAGCCTCTAGTAACTTAAGCTCATATGAATTCTTTACTCATTTAAATCCTTATCTATAATAGACAGTTAGCTAGCAGATTTTTTAAAATATGTTTACATAGCTGCCCAAAAGATGATGCTTGGCAATACAATTTCAATCCTAAAGTATATTGGACTAACTTGTTAATGTATTATATTCTAGTGGATCCTAACCTTACTCCAAGAATATCCTTTAGACTCAATAAAGATATTTACACCATATCTTATGGCAAATCTTTCTAGTGACAGGCTTACGAGCCTGAATCATGGTCTCAATGACCGACTCAGAAAATCCACCCTTAGCTAAAATCAAGCGTTCAATCTCCAAGCAGTTAGCTTCAGAGAAACTAAGTTTGGATCACGGAAGGGTCACTGAAGAAAAAAGGAAATTTATGCTTACCTGATAAATGTGTTTATTTTACGATATAACGAGTCCACGGATTTCATCCTTACTTGTGGGATATCGCCTCCTGGTCAGCAGGAGGCGGCAAAGAGCTCCACAGCAGAGCTGCATAAATAGCTCCTCCCTTCCCCCCCAACCCAGTCATTCGATCGAATTTAGGAAGAGAAAGGAAAAGCCAAGGACCAGAGGCGACTGAAGTTTAACAAAAAATAACATAAAAATCTGTCTTAGAAAAATGACAGGGAGGGCCGTGGACTCGTCATATTGTAAAATAAACAAATTTATCAGGTAAGCATAAATTTCCTTTTCTTTTATAAGATATGACGAGTCCACGGATTTCATCCTTACTTGTGGGATACAATACCAAAGCTATAGGACACGGATGAAAGGGAGGGACAAGACATGAACCTAAACGGAAGGCACCACTGCTTGAAGAACCTTTCTCCCAAAAACAACCTCGGAAGAGGCAAAAGTATCAAATTTGTGAAATTTGGAAAAAGTGTGAAGAGACAACCAAGTTGCAGCCTTGCAAATCTGTTCAACAGAAGCATCGTTTTTAAATGCCCATGAGGAAGCCACAGCCCTAGTAGAATGAGCTGTAATTCTTTCAGGAGGCTGCTGTCCAGCAGTTTCATATGCAAAACGGATGATACTCTTCAGCCAAAAAGAAAGAGAGGTAGCCGTAGCTTTCTGACCCCTACGTTTCCCAGAGAACACAACAAATAATGAAGAAGATTGACGGAAATCTTTATTCGCCTGCATTAAAACTTCAGGGCACGGACCACTTCCAAGTTATGTAACAGATGCTCCTTCTTAGAAGAAGGATCAGGACATAATGAAGGAACAATAATTTCCTGATTAATATTCTTGCTGGAAACAACCTTAGGAAGAAAACCAGGTTTGGTACGTAACACCACTTTATCAGAATGGAAAATAAGATAAGGAGAATCACATTGTAATGCCGAAAGCTCAGAAACTCTGCGAGCAGAAGAAATAGCAACCAAAAATAAAAATTTCAAAAATAATAACAATATCTATGGAATGCATAGGTTCAAACAGAACCCCTTGAAGAACTTTCAGAACTAAATTCAAACTCTAAGGAGGAGCAATTGGTCTAAACACAGGCCGGATTCTAGTCAGGGCCTGACAAAAAGATTGAACATCTGGAACATCTGCCAGACGCTTGTGTAGCAAAATAGACAAAACAGAAATCTGTCCCTTTAAGGAACTTGCTGACAACCCTTTCTCCAATCCTTCTTGGAGAAAAGATAAAATTCTTGGAATCCTAACCCTACTCCATAAGTAGCCCTTGGATTCACACCAATAAAGATATTTACGCTATATCTTATGGTAAATGTTTCTAGTAACAGGCTTGCGCGCCTGAATCAAGGTATCAATGACCGACTCGGAGAACCCTCGCTTAGATAAAATCAAGCGTTCAATCTCCAAGCAGTCAGCTGCAGAGAAATTAGATTCGGATGATGGAAGGGTCCTTGAATGAGAAGGTCCTGCCTCAGTGGAAGCTTCCACGGCGGCAGAGAGGACATGTCCACCAGATCGGCATACCAAGTCCTGCGAGGCCACGCAGGAGCGATTAGAATCACCAAAGCTTTTTCCTGTTTGATCCGTGCAATCACCCTGGGAAGGAGAGCAAACTGAGGAAACGCATAAGCTAGGTTGAACGACCAAGGCACTGCCAAGGCATCTATCAGGTCGGCCTGAGGATCCCTGGACCTGGATCCGTATCTTGGAAGCTTGGCATTCTGACTAGACGTCATCAGATCCAAATCCGGTCTGCCCCACCTGAGAATCAGGGTGGCAAAGACCTCCGGATGGAGTTCGCATTCCCCCGGATGAAATGTTTGTCTGCTCAAAAAATCCGCCTCCCAGTTGTCCACTCCTGGGATGTAGATTGCTGACAGATAACAAGTGAGTCTCCGCCCACCAAATTATCTTGGATACTTCTGTCATCGCTAAGGAACTCCTTGTTCCTCCCTGATGATTGATGTAAGCCACAGTTGTGATGTTGTTCGAATGAAACCGGATGAATTTGTCCGACGCCAACTGAGGCCAAGCCTGAAGAGCATTGAATATTGCCCTCATCTCCAGAATATTGATTGGAAGTAGAGACGCCGACCGAGTCCACACACCCTGAGCCTTCAGGGAATTCCAGACTGCACCCCATCCTAGCAGACTGGCGTCTGTTGTCACAATCACCCATGAGGGTCTGCGGAAGCATGTCCCTTGGGACAGATGATCCAGCGACAACCACCAAAGAAGAGAGTCTCTTGCCTCCTGATCCAGAGCTATCTGAGGAGACAAATCTGCATAATCTCCATTCCACTGTCTGAGCATGCTCAGTTGATGTCCATTGCCACCACCATCTATCCAATTACCTCCATGCACTGAGCCACTGTTGGCCGAGGATTGGCTTGAAGGGCTTGGCATGTATTCAGAATCTTTAACTTTCTGACTTCCGTCAGGAAGATTTTCATGGATGTAGAGTCTATTGGAGTTCCCAGGAAAGGAACCCTTGTCTGCGGGATTAGTGAACTCTTTTCTAGATTCACCTTCCACCCGTGAGTCCTTAGAAAGCACAGAACCATGTTGGTATGAGACTTTGTCAGTTGATAAGACGACGCCTGAATCAGAATATCTTCCAGATAAGGCGCCACTGCAATGCCCCGTGGTCTGAGAACCGCTAGCAAAGACCCCAGAGCCTTTGTGAAGATCCTGGGTGCCGTGGCCAGCCCGAAAGGAAGAGCCACAAACTGAAAATGTTTGTCCAGGAAGGCAAACCTTAGGAATTGGTGATGATCTTTGAGGATAGGAATATGAAGATATGCATCCTTTAAGTACACGGTAGTCATATATTGACCCTCCTGGATCAATGGAAGAATTGTCCGAATAGTCTCCATCTTGAAGGATGGAACTCTGAGAAACTTGTTTAGACTCTTGAGATCTAAAATGGGTTGGAATGTTCCCTCTTTTTTGGGAACCACGAAAAGATTTGAGTAAAACCCCTGCCCCTGTATTGGTATGGGGCAAATTACTCCCATGGTGGAGAGGTCTTCTACACAGCGTAAGAACGCCTCTCTCTTTATCTGGTCTACAGACAATTGTGAAAGAAAAAACCTTCCCCTTGGGAAGGAATATTTGAACTCCAACTGATACCCCTGACACACGATTTCTAGTGTCTAAGGATCCTGAACGTCTCTTATCCAAGCCTGGACAAAGAGAGAAAGTCTGCCCCCTACTAGATCCGCTCCCGGATCGGGGGCCGCCCCTTCATGCTGTCTTGGGAGCAGCAGCGGGCTTCTTGGGTTGTTTACCCTTCCAAGCCTGGATGGGTCTCCAGACAGACTTGGCTTGTGCAAAATTCCCTTCCTGTTTAGCGGAAGAGGGGACCCCCTTGAAATTTCGAAAGGAACGAAAATTACTCTGTCTACCCCTCTGCTTGGATGTTTTATCCTGAGGTAGGAGGTGACCCTTACCTCCCGTAATGTCAGAAATTATCTCTTTCAAGTCAGGCCCGAATAGGGTCTTTCCCTTGAAAGGAATAGCCAAACGTTTGGATTTAGAGGACACATCCGCAGACCAGGATTTTAACCATAAAGCTCTGCGCGCTAAAATGGAAAATCCTGCATTCTTAGCCGCCTATTTGGCGATCTGAAAGGCGGCATCCGTAACAAAAGAATTAGCCAGCTTAAGGGCCTTAATTCTATCCATTATTTCCTCCAAGGAAATCTCCGCCTTAAGAGACTCTTCTAAGGCGTCAAACCAAAAGACAGCCACAGTTGTGACTGGTACAATGCAGGCCGTCGGTTGTAATAGAAACCCTTGGTGAACAAATAGCTTTTTTAGAAGACCCTCCAACTTTTTATCCATAGGGTCTTTGAAAGCACAACTGTCCTCAATAGGGATAGTCGTACGCTTAGCCAGGGTAGAAATAGCTCCCTCCACCTTAGGGACCGTTTGCCAAGAATCCCGAACGGTGTCAGGTATAGGGTACATTTTCTTAAAAATAGGGGAAGGTGAGAACGGGATACCTGGTCTTTCCCATTTCCTAGTAATAATTTCCGAAATTCTCTTAGGAACTGGAAAAACGTCAGAATAAGATGGAACCTCTAAATACTTGTCCATCTTACACAATTTCTCTGGAGGGACCACAATGGAGTCACAGTCGTCCAGAGTCATCAGAACCTCCCGCAGTAACAGGCGAAGGTGTTCAAGCTTAAATCTGAAGGACAACACGTCCAAATCTGTCTGAGGTAAAGCACTACCTGAGTCAGACAGTTCCCCTTCAGACAGAGCCTCCCTACCCCCCCCCCCCCCCCTCAGAGCCCTGGGAGGGTACATCGGAGATCGCCATCAAAGCATCAGAAGTTGCATGGCCCACCTGGGTCTCTCTTCTACTACGTTTGCCCTGTAATACCGGCAACTTAGATAAAACTTCTGTAAGAGTGGATGACATAACTGCAGCCATATCCTGCAGAGTAAATGACGCAGACGCCGTGGAAGAACATGGCGTTACTTGCATGGGCGTTAAAGGCTGTGACGCTTTGGGAGAAAGTTGCGGCATACCCTGAGTCTCATCAGTCTGAGGACTTTCATTAGACATATCTTTATTAAAGAAAATTTTCTCTCTACACTCTAATGCCCTCTCAATACATGGAGGACAAAGCGTAACTGGGGGTTCCACAATGGCATCTAAAGACATAAGGCATGTACTTTGTTCAAGTTCATCCATGATAATAGAACAAACAAAGCAATCTTGGTCAATTCACAGATATATAATAAAAATAAAGTACTGTCTTTAAATAATAAAATCTGCTACTATGCGATAAGCAAATAAGTAGATTTATTAAGTATTGCCCCTGAGTTGTTATGCCTTTTACCAAAAAGAATAGTCACCTCGCCGCGGCTCCTACCTGCCCCCACTTGCTTTACGATCGTTTGAAAATATTGTACCACAAGCGAACTTAAGGCCCTTGAGAACCTGCTGCCATCCGGTGCATGAACAGAAGGGATACTGCGCAGCAAGCGCACGAACAGGAAGCCCCGCCTTCGTTGCGCAACATAACTCCGCAGCTCCATGGCGTATATATCACACTGAACTGCCATTAACCGGAGCCTAAACAGTCTAATACATATGCCAAAATCTCCAGCGTCAGCCACCTCTAATGTTTTACACCTGCCACCATTAAACATAGAGTGCCCAATAACGTATACAGTGCAAAAACACCATCCATTCCCCAGCGCTTCTAGTTTATCCCTTCTAGAATGTCTGCAAGAAATAACAATGTGTTGGTTCTCGTTTTAACTAATGAGAATCTGCATATTGTGAAAGAGAAGCCTTTTAGCCCCTAATCTCTGATAGAGAACAAACAAAAAAAAGGCAAAGTACAGTCAATTACCTCCATGCTGAGGAACAGCAAGATAATTCACAGTGTCAAGAGGTCCTCTCTTCCTCCTGAGGTCCTGTGAAGATATCCCACAAGGATGAAATCCGTGGACTCGTCATATCTTGTAAAAGAAAGGTACTTCCTCAGCGGGAGTCTCCACGGAGGTAGAGACGACATTTCTACTAGAGATGCATACCAGATCCTGCAAGGCCCCGCAGGAGCTATAAGAATCACTAATGCTCTCTCCTGCTTGATCCGAGCGATGACTCGCAGAAGGAGAACGAACGGAGGAAAGAGATATGCCAACCTGAAGTTCCAAGGAACTGCCAGAGCATCTATCAGAAAGGCTCCTCGACCTCAATCCGTACTTTGAAAGCTTGGTGTTTTGACAAGACGCCATCAGATCCAATATTGGTAAACCCCATTTGGTTGTTAACCTGTTAACCTGTTAACTTCTGGATGTAGTTCCCACTCTCCGGGATGGAAAATCCACTTCCCAATTGTCCACTCCTGGAATGTGGATAGCAGATAGGAAGCAATTGTGATCCTCCGACCGCTTGATGATCCGTGCCACTTCTTTCATGGCTAAGGAACTCTGAGTTCCCCCTTGGTGGTTGATGTAGGCCACTGAGGTTATATTGTCCATCTGGAACCTGATAAACTGAGCTGAGGCCAAGCCATCAGGGCATTTAAGATCGCTCTCAAGTCAAGAATGTTTATGGGGAGAACAGATTCTTCCTGAGACCAAAGTCCCTGCACCTTCAACAAGTTCCAGACTGCACTCCACCTAACAGGCTGGCATTCATGGTCACGATCACCCAGGAGGGTTTCTGAAAACACGTCCCTTGGGACAGATTTTCTTGTGACAGCCACTACAGTAGGGAGTTATTTATTGATTGATCCAGAACTATTCTCTGAGATTGATCTGAATATTTCCTGTTCCACTGAGCAAGAATGCTTAGCTGCAGAGGCCTCAAATGGAACCAAGCAAACGGCACTATGTCCATGGATGCTACCATCAACCCAATTACCTCCATGCATTGGGCCACTGATGGTCGTGTCACCGACTGTAGAGACAGACAAGCAGGCAAAATCTTGGCTCTTCCTCCGTCAGAAAAATCCTCATAGCTAGAGAATCTATAATGGTTCCTATAAAGGTCACTCTTGTATACGGAACCAGAGAACTTTTCCCAGATAGATCTTCCAACCGTGGGAACGCCAAAAGCGTCTGTCTGAGATTCTGCTAGTTGAAAGGAGGGCGCCTGAATCAGAATGTCATCCAAATAAGGTGCCACTGCAATTCCTTGGGACCAAACTACTGTCAATAGAGTCCCCAGGACCTTTGAGAAAATCCTGAGAGCTGTAGCAAGGCCAAATGGAAGTGCCACAAATTGGAAAGGTTTGTCTAGATAAGCAAACCTCAGATATTTGTGATGATCCCTGTGAATGGGAACGTGTAGATACGCATCCTTCAGGTCTATGGTGGTCATGAATTGACCCTCCTGAATCAGGGGCAGGATGGGGCGGATTGTCTCCATCTTGAAGGACGGCACTCTGAGGAACTTGTTTAGCAGCTTTAGATCTAGAATGGGCCTGAAAGTTCCCTATTTTTTTGGAACCACAAACAGGTTTGAATAGAACCTGAGACCTTGTTCCTGACTTGGAACAGGCACTATCACTCCCAGAAGGGAAAGGTCCTGCACACAGTTCAAGAAGGCCTCTCTTTTTATCTGGTCTACAGATAATCTTGACAGGTGGAACCTGCCCCTGGGAGGAAAGGTTTTGAACTCTAACTTGTACTCCTGAGAGACAATGTCCACCGCCCACGGGTCTGGAACATCTCGCTTCCAAGCCTGCGCGAACTGAGAGAGAGAGAGAGAGAGAGTCTGCCCCCCACTTGATCTGATCCCGGGATCGGGGGCAACCCCTTCATGCCGACTTTGATTCAGATGAGGGTTTCTCTGATTGTTTTCCCTTGCTCCAGGACTACCCAGGCTTCCATGCGGGCTTGGATTGCTCCTGTTTGGTAGAAGCAGGGGAAGACTTACCTCCGAAATTACTAAAGGAACGAAAATTAGTCTTGCGCTCTTTCGATGTATTGCTCTTGTCTTGAGGCAGAAAAGAACCTTTACCACCAGTGATATCAGAGATAATTTCTGCCAAAGCGGTCCGAACAAGGTCTTTCCCATGTAAGGGATTGCCAAAAGCTTGGCCATTTGTGCCACACTGCGTGCTTGAACTTAGCTGTTTGCAGCATCCTCCTGGAATATGTTATTCTGTTTTAACCTTTGAAATAAATTTTGGATTTTAATTGTTGCCGGATCTCTTCGTTTTTTTCCACGTATACATTGCCAGCTTATCCGCTACATATTGTGTTGGCTTTGGTGGGTGTGGAGCAGATGTTTGGTTGCTATAGGAGGAGCGCCACTGCACGTCACCTTCTGAGAATGGGAGGGGCCGACTGATGCAAACAGGTCCATGAGGACGCCAGTCACACCGGAGAAGTCCCCGGAACACTCAGAGAGGCAGGTAAAGATTGCAGTGTTCGAGAGGAGACCCTACAGAATCCGGTAAGAAAGGCAATAGGGCGTGGTTCAGTTGAATACTATCCTGGAAAGTAGGCATGTTTGCACTCTAGCACCTTACACTTATATGTGGACTGCTTATATAATACTGTACTGCTTATATAATACCGCATAGCACCAGACACCATTATACAGACTTTATCTTCATCCTTAATATAGTGGTGATTAGGAGTTATTAGTCCTTTGTTTGGAACTTATGTCTTTATTTGAAAAGCAGCAATTAAGCTTAGGAGCCGAACCATTTTTGGTTCAGAAAATTCCATGCTCTATCTGAATCATGAAAGAAAAAAATTGGGGTTTATTATCTCTTTAACACACTAGATTCAGTTTTTGAATCCTAATGGGTGTGTCTAATTTTGTTTTGCCAAGGCAACTACCATTTGCCAGCAAAGATATACTGTAATACTGTATGCTTCAGCTAACTAATATCATGCCTGGCTGCACCCAGTAGCTTAGAAAATAAAATACATGTGAACAAAAATCAAGAGAAAAAATGGTTAAAGGCTGAAAACCAATTACACTTTTTCTTTAGGCTATTTCATACTTCTTTCCACCAGTTCCCATAGCAGTTACTTTTTATATAAAACATTCAAGAGAAGCAAGAGATAAATATGTGTTCCTTTTTTTTCTCTCTCTTTGTATTGCCAAACTCACAAGAAAATATATAAGAATAATAGCACAAATCTAATTCATTGGTTCACAAACATGTCTTAGCTTTAATGGTTCTTTCATTTACAATACTAAAAGCTGAAACTATTAAAATAAGTGAGGGCAAAAAAATCAACTACAAAGCACAAAAAAGAAAAGAAGAAATGACTGTAGCTAAATATCAAATTTTTTAAATGGTCATTAAAGGGACACTGTACCCAAATTTTTTCTTTTGTAATTCAGAAAGAGCATGCGATTTTAAGCAACTTTCTAATTTACTCCTATTATCAATTTTTCTTCGTTCATTTTTTGAAAAAGAAGGCATCTAAGCTTTTTTTTGGTTTCAGTACTCTGGACAGCACTTTTTTATTGGTGGATGAATTTATCCACCAATCAGCAAGGACAACCCAGGTTGTTCACCAAAAATGGGCCGGCATCTAAACTTACATTCTTGCATTTCAAATAAAGATACCAAGAGAATGAAGAAAATTTGATAATAGGAGTAAATTAGAAAGTTGCTTAAAATGTCATGCTCAATGTGAATCACGAAAGAAAATTTTTGGGTACAGTGTCCCTTTAAACAGGTTAGTTAATTGAGCACTTCTCTTTATTTAAATTCAAGATTTTTACATTTATAGTAATTTTAACCACACAGCCTGTATTTCCTGTGCTTTTCTAAAAATGTACTTATTTTTTCACAGGATTCCAAAAATGTAGGTCTGTACCAATACTACCAAATGTAATGAGCCAAGAAAATACACTTTTACCTAAATTGCTACTATCTAGTTAAAGTGACATTGTACACTAGATTTTTCTTTGCTCAAATGTTTTGTAAATCTATTTATATAGCCCATCTGGGAGTGTTTTTGTAACAATGTATAGTTAGTTTTGCTTACTTGTTAATAACATTGTGGTGATTTTCAGACTCCTAACCAAGCCCCAAAGTTTTACACATATACTGATGTCTACAGATTCCGGCGGCTCTTCATATACAGGGAAGGGGGGAGTGTCTGCTGTTCTCATTCCCCAGCCCCTTTCACTGGGTGTCCCAGAAAAGCCTCATCAACAGTGCTAAACTGGGAGCTTTAAAGTCATTTTTTAAAACGTTTTATACTGGATTTTTAGATCAATATCTGTGCATATTGTTCTTTATAATAGTGTGTATTACATGCAGTTATATGGAAATTGGTGTATACTGTCCCTTTAAAGGTAGTATATTGTGGAAAAACTTAAAGGGACAGTCTACACCAGAATTTTTATGGTTTTAAAAGATATATAATCCCTTTATTACCCATTCCCCAGTTTTGCATAACCAACACAGTTATAATAATATACTTTTAACCTCTGTGATTATCTTGTATCTAAGCCTCTGCAAACTGCCCCTTTTTTCAGTTCTTTTGACAGACTTGCAGTCTAGCCAATCAGTGCCTGCTCCCCGATAACTTCACATGCACGAGCAGTGTTATCTATATGAAATACGTGAACTAACACCCTCTAGTGGTGAAAAACTGTTAAAATGCAATCTGAAAAGAGATGGGCTTCAAGGTCTAAGAAATTAGCATATGAACCTCCTAGGTTAAGCTTTCAACTAAGAATACCAAAAGAACAAAGCAAAATTGGTGATAAAAGTAAATTGGAAAATTGTTTAACATTACATGCTCTATCTGAATCATGAAAGTTTATTTTGGCCTAGACTGCCCCTTTAAATTGAAACTAATACTGCAGTATCAGTTATTTACTTTTTCTAATGCTCACTGGCTTATACAGACAGCTCCCATGACTATGTTAGTGGAGGGAGATATACCTTGGCAAGCCATAGAAGAAAACATTGTTTAATTCAGAAAAAGAACATACAATAAAAGACCATTAAATACATTTTAAAATTCATAACCAACAACATTTGTAATAGAAAGACAACAGCACTTTCTTTGATTTTAAAATAAGCTGCAGATGGACAATTTTCAAAATGTTTCCATTTCCCTGCCCCCTGTATCATGTAAATCACAGTTCTTATGTTTACACTCGCACACGTTGAAAATCCCTTTAAGAGTCCCTTTAAGATAAGTGATTTATATACATAAAGCCATCTCTTCACTAACCTGTCCTGACGACGCTAACAGGTTGATCACCGTCAGTAGCATCCAACCACGACTGGTTTCTTCACTCTGGTTGATCTCCAGAAACTGAACAATCGCCCGACTAGCGGCCTCTGGGGAAAACAAAGAGAAAAAGGGAATAATTGAGAATACAATAAAAATCTACAAAAATGCACATAGTTACTATGAGATATTTCATATACTACTTTCTATACTAATTATTAGATGTGCACAGGCAAAGTAAATTGGTTTTGGATAAATAATTATCTCATTTTGACCAATATTAGTTAATGGGGTTGTGTTTAGTTCAGTCGAATTTTGAAAAAAAAATTTTGGTTAACGGAAGTAAATTAACTCCCTTATTTTCTATGGGGCCAGCAGAGGAGCAGCTGAACATCTTAAACTAAAGTTACAGTAGTAGCAAGTGCTACTGCTAAAAGCTAGCAGCAGCACCTGTGCATATTTTACTGTGTATTTAACACGTTTATCAGAGAGAAACATATGGTTGGTTACCTGTAAGCATGTCCCTTTAACTAGCCAAAACATATTAAAGAAACAAGATAATAGTTATAATAACATTTAGATTGAGTTACAATTCAATAAGTTAATAAGCTACATATAACAAACATTTACTCTCAGGCCTCTTGATGTTTAACTACCAGGTTAAATTTCACATGTAACAAACATTTTTGCCTTATAGCCCTTTGACCGTTCTAAACACTTGCAAAGATGAAATGTTCAGCATTTTGATTAAAACATTAACTATTATTACCCTTTTACTAAAAACTATTACTTACAGGGACAATATAACCTTAATTTTCCCCCTCTTTAATTTGTTCCCAAACAATCCATTTTACCTGCTGTATTGTATTAAAATTGTTTACAAATAGTGTGTTTACCTTTATATCTGCATTTAAAATAACTGATTTTGCTTGTGGTATCCCTACCTATACTGAAAGTTTCTATAATTAAGTATAGGCTATACAAAATCTGTGTAAGCATTACAAGCAGAATTAATAACACTCCCAGGGGGAGGTAGGAGAGATAAGAAATAAAATGTTATTTTTCAATCATTCTCTTTAAAGGGACAGTCTAGGCCAAAATAAAGTTTAATGATTCAGATAGAGCATGTAATTTTAAACAATTTTCCAATTTACTTTTATCACCAATTTTGCTTTGTTATCTTGGTATTCTTAGTTGAAAGCTTAACCTAGGAGGTTCATATGCTAATTTCTTAGACCTTGAAGCCCACCTCTTTCAGATTGCATTTTAACAGTTTTTCACCACTAGAGGGTGTTAGTTCACATATTTCATATAGATAACACTGTGCTCGTGCACGTGAAGTAATCTGGAAGCAGGCACTGATTGGCTAGACTGCAAGTCTGTCAAAAGAACTGAAAAAGGGGCAGTTTGCAGAGGCTTAGATACAAGATAATCACAGAGGTTAAAAGTATATTATTATAACTGTGTTGGATATGCAAAACTGGGAAATGGGTAATAAAGGGATTATCTATCTTTTAAAACAATAAACATTCTGGTGTAGACTGTCCCTTTAAGTATTGGATTGGGCTTTGGTATACAGACAGAGATAATATAAAAAAAGACATGTGTGTACAGAAAGTGATACAATAAGGAGATATTATTTCCATGGAAGCTCAACCCATTTTAATGGGCTGTGGTTTTAAAGAAAAACAGTAATTTCATATATAAAAATAAACCTAAAGTACCATTTTCTCATACATTTTATACCCTGCAACTGGTATAACAAGTTACTGGAAACACATTTTAAGGGGAAAACTATTTTGCAGTACACTGTCCCTTTAAAGAGACACTAAACAAATACATTTTATGTTCCTCCCTCTAATCATTGGTGCTGCCTTTATGAAACCTAGGTTACACTGTAGGTATTTGATGGAGAGGTGATGCACATATGCAAACACAACAGCACTGGAATGTAGTGACAGATAATATAAAATATCTAAACTACATCACAATATAAAACCTTCAATATGAGTAACAAAGATGCTCTTTTTAAATAAAAAAAAAATACATTTATATTACTGCTGCTTCAATAATAATCCTATTTCCTCACTCAGAATCTTAATTGATTTTAAGTACCCTTGAAAGACCAGAAAACAGAATTTATGCTTACCTGATAAATTACTTTCTCCAACGGTGTGTCCGGTCCACGGCGTCATCCTTACTTGTGGGAATATCTCTTCCCCAACAGGAAATGGCAAAGAGTCCCAGCAAAGCTGGCCATATAGTCCCTCCTAGGCTCCGCCCACCCCAGTCATTCGACCGTCGGACAGGAGGAAAAATATAGGAGAAACCATATGGTACCGTGGTGACTGTAGTTAGAGAAAATAATTCATCAGACCTGATTAAAAAACCAGGGCGGGCCGTGGACCGGACACACCGTTGGAGAAAGTAATTTATCAGGTAAGCATAAATTCTGTTTTCTCCAACATTGGTGTGTCCGGTCCACGGCGTCATCCTTACTTGTGGGAACCAATACCAAAGCTTTAGGACACGGATGAAGGGAGGGAGCAAATCTGGTTACCTAAACGGAAGGCACCACAGCTTGCAAAACCTTTCTCCCAAAAATAGCCTCCGAAGAAGCAAAAGTATCAAATTTGTAAAATTTGGCAAAAGTGTGCAGTGAAAACCAAGTCGCTGCCTTACATATCTGATCAACAGAAGCCTCGTTCTTGAAGGCCCATGTGGAAGCCACAGCCCTAGTGGAGTGAGCTGTGATTCTTTCAGGAGGCTGCCGTCCTGCAGTCTCGTAAGCCAATCGGATGATGCTTTTAAGCCAAAAGGAAAGAGAGGTAGAAGTCGCTTTTTGACCTCTCCTTTTACCAGAATAGACGACAAACAGAGAAGATGTTTGTCTGAAATCTTTTGTAGCTTCTAAATAGAATTTTAGAGCACGGACTACGTCCAAATTGTGTAACAAACGTTCCTTCTTTGAAACTGGATTCGGACACATAGAAGGTACAACTATCTCCTGGTTAATATTTTTGTTAGAAACAACCTTTGGAAGGAAACCAGGCTTAGTACCCAAAACCACCTTATCTGCATGGAACACCAGATAGGGCGGAGAACACTGCAGAGCAGATAACTCTGAAACTCTTCTAGCAGAAGAAATAGCAACCAAAAACAAAACTTTCCAAGCTAACAACTTAATATCTATGGAATGTAAAGGTTCAAACGGAACCCCTTGAAGAACTGAAAGAACTAGATTTAAACTCCAGGGAGGAGTCAAAGGTCTGTAAACAGGCTTGATCCTAACCAGAGCCTGAACAAAAGCTTGAACATCTGGCATAGCTGCCAGTCGTTTGTGTAGTAAGACAGATAAAGCAGAAATCTGTCCCTTTAGAGAACTCGCAGATAATCCTTTATCCAAACCTTCTTGCAGAAAGGAAAGAATCTTAGGAATTTTAACCTTATTCCAAGGGAATCCCTTGGATTCACACCAGCAGATATATCTTTTCCATATCTTATGGTAAATCTTTCTAGTTACCGGTTTTCTGGCCTGAACCAGAGTATCAATCACAAATCTGAAAACCAACGCTTTGATAGAATCAAGTGTTCAATCTCCAAGCCGTCAGCTGGAGGGAGACCAGATTTGGATGTTCGAATGGACCCTGAACAAGAAGGCCCTGTCTCAAAGGTAGCTTCCATGGTGGAACCGATGACATATTCACCAGGTCTGCATACCAAGTCCTGCGTGGCCACGCAGGAGCTATCAAGATCACCGAGACCCTCTCCTGTTTGATCCTGGCTACCAGCCTGGGAATGAGAGGAAACGGTGGGAACACATAAGCTAGGTTGAAGGTCCAAGGCGCTACTAGTGCATCCACTAGAGTCGCCTTGGGATCCCTGGATCTGGACCCGTAGCAAGGAACCTTGAAGTTCTGACGAGACGCCATCAGATCCATGTCTGGAATGCCCCATAATTGAGTCAACTGGGCAAAAATCTCTGGTTGGAGTTCCCACTCCCCCGGATGGAATGTCTGACGACTCAGATAATCCGCTTCCCAGTTTTCCACACCTGGGATGTGGATCGCAGATAGATGGCAGGAGTGATTCTCCGCCCATTGTATTATTTTGGTTACTTCTTTCATCACCAGGGAACTCCTTGTTCCCCCCTGATGATTGATATACGCAACAGTCGTCATGTTGTCTGATTGGAATCTTATGAATCTGGCCTTTGCAAGCTGAGGCCAAGCCCTGAGAGCATTGAATATCGCTCTTAGTTCCAGAATGTTTATCGGGAGAAGAGACTCTTCCCGAGACCACGGTCCCTGAGCTTTCAGGGATTCCCAGACCGCACCCCAGCCCACTAGACTGGCGTCGGTTGTGACAAACTCTGGTCTGCGGAAGCTCATTCCCTGGGATAGGTGGTCCAGGGATATCCACCAACGGAGTGAATCTCTGGTCTTCTGATCTACTTGAATCACTGGAGACAAATCTGTATAGTCCCCATTCCACTGTTTCAGCATGCACAGTTGTAATGGTCTTAGATGAATTCGCGCAAAAGGAACTATGTCCATTGCTGCAACCATCAACCCTACTACTTCCAAGCACTGAGCTATGGAAGGACGTGGAACAGAATGAAGAACTTGACAAGTGCTTAGAAGTTTTGACTTTCTGACATCTGTCAGAAAGATCCTCATTTCTAAGGAATCTATTATTGTTCCCAGGAAGGGAACTCTTGTTGATGGAGACAGAGAACTTTTTTCTATGTTCACCTTCCATCCGTGAGATCTGAGAAAGGCCAGAACGATGTCTGTATGAGCCTTTGCTTTTGAAAGGGACGACGCTTGTATTAGAATGTCGTCCAAGTATGGTACTACTGCAATGCCCCTCGGTCTTAGAACCGCTAGAAGGGACCCGAGTACCTTTGTGAAAATCCTTGGAGCAGTGGCTAATCCGAATGGGAGGGCCACAAACTGGTAATGTTTGTCCAGAAAGGCGAACCTTAGGAACTGATGATGTTCTTTGTGGATAGGAATATGTAGGTACGCATCCTTTAGATCCACGGAAGTCATAAATTGACCTTCCTGGATAGTGGGTAGAATCGTTCGAATGGTTTCCATTTTGAACGATGGTACCCTGAGAAATTTGTTTAGGATCTTTAAATCCAGAATTGGTCTGAGGTTCCCTCTTTTTTGGGAACTACGAACAGATTTGAGTAAAATCCCATTCCTTGTTCCTTCATTGGAACTGGGTGTATCACTCCCATCTTTAGCAGGTCTTCTACACAATGTAAGAACGCCTGTCTCTTTATTTGGTTTGAGGATAAGTGAGACATGTGGAACCTTCCCCTTGGGGGTAGTTCCTTGAATTTCAGAAGATAACCCTGAGAAACTATTTCTAGCGTCCAGGGATCCTGAACATCTCTTGCCCAAGCCTGAGCAAAGAGAGAGAGTCTGCCCCCCACTAGATCCGGTCCCGGATCGGGGGCTACTCCTTCATGCTGTTTTGTTAGAGGTAGCAGGCTTCTTGGTCTGCTTACCCTTGTTCCAGCCTTGCATCGGTTTCCAGGCTGGTTTGGACTGTGAGGCATTACCCTCTTGCTTAGAGGATGCAGAATTAGAGGCCGGTCCGTTCCTGAAATTACGAAAGGAACAAAAATTAGACTTATTCTTGGCCTTGAAAGGCCTATCTTGTGGGAGGGCGTGGCCCTTTCCCCCAGTGATGTCTGAGATAATCTCTTTTAATTCTGGGCCAAAGAGAGTTTTACCCTTGAAGGGGATGTTAAGCAATTTTGTCTTGGATGATACATCCGCTGACCAAGACTTTAGCCAAAGCGCTCTGCGCGCCACAATTGCAAACCCTGAATTTTTCGCCGCTAATCTAGCTAATTGCAAAGCGGCATCTAAAATAAAAGAGTTAGCCAACTTAAGTGCGTGAACTCTGTCCATAACCTCCTCATATGGAGTCTCTCTACTGAGCGACTTTTCTAGTTCCTCGAACCAGAACCACGCTGCTGTAGTGACAGGAACAATGCACGAAATGGGTTGTAGAAGGTAACCTTGCTGTACAAAAATCTTTTTAAGCAAACCTTCCAATTTTTTATCCATAGGATCTTTGAAAGCACAACTATCTTCGATAGGAATAGTAGTGCGCTTGTTTAGAGTAGAAACTGCCCCCTCGACCTTAGGGACTGTCTGCCATAAGTCCTTTCTGAGGTCGACCATAGGAAATAATTTCTTAAATATAGGAGGGGGAACAAAAGGTATGCCGGGCTTCTCCCACTCCTTATTCACTATGTCCGCCACCCGCTTGGGTATAGGAAAAGCGTCGGGGTGCACCGGAACCTCTAGGAACTTGTCCATCTTGCATAATTTTTCTGGAATGACCAAGTTGTCACAATCATCCAGAGTAGATAACACCTCCTTAAGCAGTGCGCGGAGATGTTCTAATTTAAATTTAAATGTCACAACATCAGGTTCAGCCTGTTGAGAAATTTTTCCTGAATCTGAAATTTCCCCATCTGACAAAACCTCCCTCATGGCCCCTTCAGATTGGTGTGAGGGTATGACAGAACAATTATCATCAGCGCCCTCCTGCTCTTCAGTGTTTAAAACAGAGCAATCGCGCTTTCTCTGATATGCAGGCATTTTGGATAAAATATTTGCTATGGAGTTATCCATTACAGCCGTCAATTGTTGCATGGTAATAAGCATTGGCGCGCTAGAAGTACTAGGGGCCTCCTGCGTGGGCAAAACTGGCGTAGACACAGAAGGAGATGATGTAGAACCATGTCTACTCCCTTCATCTGAGGAATCATCTTGGGCAATTTCATTATTTGTGGCAGTACTGTCCTTACTTTGTTTGGACGCTATGGCACAATTATCACACAATTTTGAAGGGGGAGACACATTGGCTTTCATACATATAGAACATAGCTTATCTGAAGGCACAGACATGTTAAACAGGCTTAAACTTGTCAATAAAGCACAAAAACCGTTTTAAAACAAAACCGTTACTGTCTCTTTAAATTTTAAACAGAGCACACTTTATTATTGAATATGTGAAAATATATGAAGGAATTGTTAAAAATTTACCAAAATTTCACCACAGTGTCTTAAAGCATTAAAAGTATTGCACACCAATTTTCAGAGCTTTAACCCTTAAAATAACGAAACCGGAGCCGGTTACAGATTTAACCCCTATACAGTCCCAGCTACAGCCTTTGCTGTGACTTTACCAAGCCCAGAGGGGAATACGATACCAAATGACGCCTTCTAGGAACTTTTCCAACTACTCTCAGGTCCTCACACATGCATCTGCATGTCTTGTACTCAAAAACAACTGCGCAGTAAAGGCGCGAAAATGAGGCTCAGCCTACAACAGGGAAGGCCCTTCCTGACTGGAAAAGGTGTCTAACATAGTGCCTGACGTTAAAAAACGTTCCCCAAGTTTAAAAGTGTGAATTATCAGCATAAACATGTATAAAATGTCCAAATAAAGCAATCGATTTAGCCCATAAAAGTGTCTACCAGTTTTATAGCCCATATTAAGCCCTTTATTGTGTTTGAGACTAAGAAAATGGCTTACCGGTCCCCATGAGGGGAAATGACAGCCTTCCAGCATTACACAGTCTTGTTAGAAATATGGCTAGTCATACCTTAAGCAGAAAAGTCTGCTAACTGTTTCCCCCAACTGAAGTTACTTCATCTCAACAGTCCTATGTGGAAACAGCAACCGATTTTAGTTACTGTCTGCTAAAATCATCTTCCTCTCACAAACAGAAATCTTCATCTTTTCTGTTTCAGAGTAAATAGTACATACCAGCACTATTTTAAAATAACAAACTCTTGATAGTAGAATAAACAAAACTACAACTAAACACCACATACTCTTAACCATCTCCGTGGAGATGTTGCATGTGCAATGGCAAAGAGAATGACTGGGGTGGGCGGAGCCTAGGAGGGACTATATGGCCAGCTTTGCTGGGACTCTTTGCCATTTCCTGTTGGGGAAGAGATATTCCCACAAGTAAGGATGACGCCGTGGACCGGACACACCAATGTTGGAGAAATAGTTTTTTATAAGCCTGATAGCTTTTGCATGAATGGCCACTAGGATTTTGTTAAGTGTTTGGTAATATATGTTATATGTAGCTTACAATTATGAGTAGATCTCTAGGACATTGCTTGTAAGTTGTCATACAGGTTAATCGAATTTCATCTTTTTGAGTGGGATTACGTGCCCCATTAATTTGCAGTTGATCACACTAGCAATAGTAATCATGGATCACACTATGTACCAGAGAACATTTGCAAATCAGAGCCGTAACAGCATCCCTTTGCTACACAGAAGTCTGTGACATGCAAATATTAAAATTATTATTTCAATTGGTGACAGCATGGATAGGATTAGTGTGAGTAATAATACTTAAAGGGACTTTACAGTCAAAATTAGAACCCACGTGGATCCATTTCAGTTTTGAGTAGAAGCATTTTTGTAATATACATGTATTAGCAAAACGTATTCTAATAGCTATTTCAAAAGTGTACTTTTTAAGTATGCACCGTGCACCATCATTTTAAACACAGCACTTTTCTCAGAGAGCCTAAGGTGTTTGCGTTAATTGGTGACATGATACAAGTCCCAATGGCTCTCGGAGCAGCTGCAGTAATTAAAATGCTGGTGCACTTAGAACATCTAGCTATGCTTCACATGCACGTGCAGAGAAAAATGTAAACACTAAAAACAGTGATAACTTTTACCAGGAGCATTTATGCCAATACATGTATATTGCAAATAGGTTTCTATTGAAAGATGCAATTCATCTATGTGCATTTAAACTTTGACCGGAATGTCCCTTTAAGTACTTAGAAAGTTGGCCACTGCAAGGCATTTAGCAATTCTCTCTGCAAGCAAAAAAGGGCCCTGAAACTACATTACCCACAGTGCTGTAGGATGACCCTGCAGCATCTGATTTGATGTTCTAAAGTCACCTTCATGAGTAATAATACTTCATACCAGTAGATTTGTTGGATGCCCTTCTTCGTATCTCAGTCACCATCAATCGTGAAACTTGAGTTGTAAACTGCAGAAGGTCAGAAAACTTCTCTGTCATTGAGCTAGGTGGCGCACTTCCAAATACCTAAAAAAAAAAAAAACAAGACATGTGTCACACAAGTTTGTAGGATCTATACTGAAAATGTGTTTCTACACTGTAATGGGATATTGGAAAAAACAAAAACACTATTTGTGGGTTATCTTAGAGTGAGGGTGATTATATCTTCCCCCGCCTTGAAGGTAATGTGCTGTGAAGTAGTTTTTCCTTTAATTCTCAGAAATATACATTGAAAGTACGGTCTTGAAAAAAAGAAAAAAAAACTCTCAAAGGTAAGATTAAACACAGACCTCCCAACTGTCCCAATTTGAGAGGGACAGTCCCTAGTATGCCTCACTGTTCCATATTTGCTGAATTTCCCATAGCCCTGCCCATAAACTGGGAACACAAACCTGGCTGCCTAAACACACCCATTATCCAACAAGCTATTCGCCCGTAATCCCCCCACCCTCTCCTTACACAGCCCCTCCTACAAAGCCCCCCTTAACCTCTCAAGTCCCTAATAAATACCAAGAAATATTGGGAGGTATGTAAACATGTGGTAATAAAACCTAATTGATTCTAGTGAATATCTAATCGTTTCTAATTTACTCCTTTTAACATTTTTTTTGTTCTCTTGGTATCTTTATTTGAAAAAGGAGGAATGTTAGCTTAGGAGCCGGACCATTTTTTGTTCCTACCAATTTAACACAAGAAATCATACCACTGAATTCTGTTTTTGTGAATCATTCACAATTGTTCACTAAGTGCAATATACAATAATAAATAGCACCGTAATAAATTTATCGGTAATCTAAAGAAAAAAAAATTATATTCTCTCTTATCCATCAGATATGTAGAAAACGTATATTCCAATAGTAGATAAATACATGAATATATTTCACATTAACATATTTTATGAATCATTTTAAATTATATAATGTACTAATCTTAATTATTCAATTATAGTAACAATAATGAAATACAAGCAATTGTTCGTGATATAACTTTACTAAGTTATAAAAAATTTTATGTTATGCTAATTAAATTTTAGAAGAAGATATTTTGCATTTAAGGAGCTTGTATACTCATTAAGAAAAAAACCAACAAACAATACTAATCATATTTGTTTTGCAAACAGAACATAGAGAAATAATGAATGTTGTTTTCATCTTTTTTGTTTATCAAACGTTAATGAACTAAGATAACATATAATAAGTATTACTGCAATTCACCATATTCTAACCTACCATAAAAAACGAAAATCAATTATTTTTTGTTTAAAAAAGTATAACACGTGATGTGAGATCAGAACTGATAGCATTCGTGATGCCAGGAAATGGAATGACAAAAAATAAAAAATATATAATCTATGGGGCACAAAACCTATAACAAAAAAGGCCCTCATCTATGAAGCTACTTCTAACCTGTCAGGAACCTCAGAGGCGGATCTTAAACAACTCTGACTTATGCGTCTGGGATGACTGACAAGCCCTGCTCTTGGACAGTGAGAGCAGGGGGGCAGGTCTGCACAATTTCTTGCTTGTGCAATGTTGATTTTTGTCAGCAGATGCTGAATCAGAGGCCCCTAAGGTCTACAGACAGGTTCCCTGTCCGCATAGACAATTATAAATGTTGCCACGAAGAGTCTAAAAAATGTATGCAGAAGAAACCTAGTAATATACAATTAGAGCCATACTTTAAATATATTATAAAACAGTAAATATTATTTTAAAAAAAAGTTGAAAAGACTTTTAAATCCCATACCCTGTTGAAGACTGGCAACATCATATAAAGTTTCTCTTCCTGTTCCTTCTGTGTCATGTGACGAGCAGGGTGACAAAGTTCAGCAAAAAGGCGCCTTAAGTGCATTAAGCCCAAAGCATTATCTTGCGGGCTGCACTCCTCCTGCCGAGGCCGGCCCATGATTCTCTTCACCATATTCATGTTTGCAGCCTTAACGCCACACCGTCGTCTGTAGGAAGGAACAAAAAGATCACATTAGTCAGTAATAGTAACATTAAAATAGAATGCAAAGTTGTGTGACACCGAAGATGCTATCATTACTAATATCAATTTATTTTGGTAAAAAATATTAAAGAAAAAAATAGATAATAAAAGAATCTGGATTCATTATCGCGGGGGTTAATAAATGTACAAGGAACTTAGGAACCACATAGAATATTGAGAAGACAGATGCACATTTTTCATCTGTATATACCTAAAGCCTTAAAGGGACAGCCAACTCCAGAATTTTTAATGTTTTAAAAAGATAGATAATCCTTTTATTACCCATTCCCCAAGTTTGCATAACCAATATGGTTATATTACTATACTTTTTACCTATGATTACCTTGTATCTAAGCCTCTGCAGACTGCCCGCTTATTTCAGTTCTTTTGATAGACTTGCATTTTAGATAATCAGTGCCCTCTCATAAGTAACTCCATGGACGTGATCACAATGTTATCTATAAGGCACACATGAACTAACACCCTCTAGCGGTGAAAACTGTCAAATGCACTGAGATAAGAGGTGGCCTTCAAGGGCTTAGGAATTAGCATATGAGCCTACCTATGTTTAGCTTTCAACTAAGAATACAAAGAGAACAAAGCAAATTTGATGATGAAAGTGAATTTTAAAGAGGCTGTCTATATGCCACCAAAACACGATTTTTAACTCCATTATCCAAACAATTTGTTTGCAATGCCCAGAGAACTGAACATTTATGGTACTCAACCATCTTTAAAAGGGATACTGAACCCACATTTTTAATTTCAGGATTCAGATAGAGCATGCAATTTTAAGCAACTTTCTAATTTACTTATATTATCAATTTGTCTTTGTTCTCTTGGTATCTTTTTCTTAAAAAAGCAGGAATGTAAGCTTACAAGCCAGCCCATCTTTCGTTCAGTACCTGGGTATCGCTTGCTGATTGGTGGATGCAGCCACCAATCATCAAGACTATCCAGGGTGCTGAACCAAAAATGGTCCGGCTCGTAAGCTTACATTCCTGCTTTTTCAAGAAAAGAGAACTAAGAAAAAATGGATAATAGGACTAAATTAGTAAGTTGCTTAAAATTGTATGGTCTATCAGAATCTTAAAAGAAAATGTATGGGTTTCATAGCCGTTTAAAGGGATATGTTACCCATATACTAAATTGCTTTAAAGTTGTGTAGAATATCTGTAAAAAGCGGACTAGAAAATATCATATGAACATCTATAAGTAAAAACAAATTACCTCAACATTTCCTCATTAGCCACAACCTATTGTAAAAGGGATGTTAAGCAACCTCTCAGGATCCTGTGAGTTACAAGGGACCCTGCATTTGACATGTAAGAATACAGACACTAATCTCTCTCCTCAGGAAGTTTACTATGAAATTTTGAGAGATTGTGGTGAGATGCCATGAGATCACAGTAAAACGTGATCTCAGCACTGATGATGCGGATTGGCTGTTTTTTTTTCACACTATGCAGATAACAATAAAAAAAAAAAGAGTAGCTGAAGGATAACTGCATGCAGAACACTTACTCTGGTGAACTAAAGAAAGGTTGAGCTAAAATATCGTCCTTTTTTTCCATAGAGATGTCCATGTGATATTTTCTAGTCAGGCTTTTACAGATGTACTGCATAACTTTCAAGTGATTTATAGTGTCATACTTGACAAATTCCAGGGTTCCAAAAACCTAATCTTGTATTTCTGGCTACAATATTTTTTTACATTTTGTACACACGCACGTACACACACACAACAAACAAACACAACAACAACGGCATATGCATTCTAATATGGCATATGCATTCTTGCTTTTAATAATGATGTTATGAAAGATCTCAAGTTTAGCTTCCCAATACACTGAACCCAAGCACAATTAGACAAATAACTAACTACTACTACTTTACAAGGAGCTCTAAGTTTAACAGAAGGTTCAAAATACTCTGTGTTAAAGTTTCTGTTTTTCCACTAAGCAACTGCTGCTTTTTTAACCCCTTAAAGACCGGACATTTAAGACAAAAAACTTCCCCAAAAGACCAGAACTTTTTTTATTTTTTTTTTAGCATTTTTGCCATCACTACATTTAAACAGAAATAGAGCCTTTTCTTTTTATATTTACCTATCAAAAATATATATTTTTTTTTTAGTAGACAACCCAAGGTATTGATCTAGGCCCATTTTGGTAAATGTAATGCCACCATTTCACCGCCAAATGCGATCAAATGGAGAGAAAAAAAAAATTAACTTTTTCACAATTTTAGGTTTCTCACTGAAATTATTTACAAACAGCTTGTGCAATTATGGCACAAATGGTTGTAAATGCTTCTCTGGGATCCCCTTTGTTCAGAAAGATCAGACATAAATGGCTTTGGCATTGCTGTTTGGTAATTAGAAGGCTGCTAAATGCCGTTGCGCACCACAGTTTTATTATGCCCAGCAGTGAAGAGGTTAATTAGGTAGCTTGTAGGGTAAATTTTAGCTTTAGTGTAGAGATCAGCCTCCAACCTGACACATCCCACCCCCTAATCCCTCCCTGACCCATCTCAAACAGCTCTCTTACCTCCCCCACCTCACAATTGTCACCATCATCTTAAGTACTGGCAGAAAGTCTGCCAGTATGAAAATAAAAGCTTTTTTTATTATTATTTTTTTTAAATATATTTCCTGCAGTGTAAGTTCCCCCCTAACTCCCCAACCTCCCTGATCCCCCCCCCCCTAAAAGCTATCTAACTCTCCCCTCTCTACCTATTTGCCGCCATATTAGGTACTGGCAGCTGTCTGCCAGTACCCAGTTTGCTGTACATTTGGCTAATTTTTATAATAATAATAAAAAATAAAAAAAAGACTTATTTTTTCTGTAGTGTAGCTGCCCCCCCCCACTCAATACCCTACCCCCTCCCAGATCCCATTCCGTTAACGGATCCCACATGGGATCCCCCTCATTGACCCTACTCCCTCCTTCCCCCTCAATGACATAGTTTTTTTTTATTATTCCCTGTAGCGTGGCCGAACGTTCCCACCCACTTCCGCCTTCCTCCTGCCTCCTCGAGCGATGGGCCACCCACCCGCCTCCCTCCTTAACCTCCCACCCACCAACGATCGGGCACCACCGCTGTCCGATGCAGAGAGGTCCACAGAGTGGCCCTCTCTTCATCGGTAACTCTGCAAATCTATTTCTACAGTGCCCCACTCGTGGGGCATGCAGAAATAGCGCATTCTCGCTATTTTGAGCAAGATCGCAGCAGAGAGAAGCCCAGGACTGCAGCAACGTACAGGGTACTTCCCTAGTCCTTAAGGGCATAACGACCAGCGTCATACAGGGTACGGCGCTGGTCGTTAAGTGGTTAAGTTATATATTTAAACAATAGCTTAATTTTTAGACATGTATTTTATGCTGTATAATTTCAATGGTTTTGAAAAAGTAATATAAAATATCCTTAAAAGGGAAATAAATCCCAATTTTTAAATTCATAATTCAAATAGATCATACCATTTTAAACAACAACTTTGCAAATCACTTCTATTATCGAATATGCTTAATTCTTTTGGTATCTTTTGTTGAAGGAGCAGCAATGCATTACTGAGAGTTGGCTCCATGTGCAGCTACCAATCAGCAGCTTCTGATCCTACCTAGGTATACCTTTCAACAAAGTATTTAAAGAGAACAAAACAAATTAGATAATAGAAGTAAATTAGAAATTTATTTATAATTGCACGCTCTCTCTCAATCATGAAAGAAAATAAATACTGGGTTTCATGTCCATTTAATAAGGCAAACACACAAAACAAACACCAAAGTATGTTTAAGACACATTTCAGTCTAGCAGGCCCATTTATCAAGCTCCGTATGGAGCTTGAAGGGCCGTGTTTCTGGCGAGTCTTCAGACTCGCCAGAAACACAAGTTATGAAGCAGCGGTCTAAAGACCGATGCTTCATAACCCTGTCCGCCTGCTCTGAGCAGGCGGACAGGAACCGCCGGAAATCAACCCGATCGAATACGATCGGGTTGATTGACAGCTCCCTGCTGGCGGCCGATTGGCCGCGAGTCAGCAGGGGGCGGCGTTGCACCAGCAGCTCTTGTGAGCTGCTGGTGCAATGTTAAATGTGGAGAGCGTATTGCTCTCCGCATTTAGCGAGGTCTTGCGGACCTGATCCGCAGTGTCGGATCAGGTCCGCAAGCCCTTTGATAAATGGGCCCCTAAGTTTTGATACAAAATTACTGAGTAACTCCATAGTGAAATTTAAACCAGTGACAAACTGCATCAATTGTAGACTTTTGTTTGTTCTTAAAAGGGATATTAAACATTATTTCATGCACCTCCCTCAAATCAGAAGGTGCTAGGGAGAACATGAACCCATATCCGATTAATAAAATGTATTAAAACAGTAAATGCTAAAATGGTGAACCTTGTATAGGTGTAAAGGTATTGTGTGCCTTTATAGATACTATTTATAGACAACTATAAATAATATTTGTAGCTTTAAAAAAAAAAAAATTCTTAGCATTAAAGGGATACCAAACACAAATTTTTTCTCTTTCACAATTCAGATAGAGCATGCAATTTTAAGCAAGTTTCTAATGTACTCCTATTATCATTCTCTTGCTATCTTTATTTAATAAAGCAGGAATCTAAGCTAAGGAGCCAGCCCATTTTTGGTTTAGCACCATGGATAGCGCTTGCTGATTGGTGCTGAACTAAAAATAGTGCAACCCAGGTTCTTAACCAAAAATAGGCCAGCCCCATAACTTAGATTCCTGCTTTTTTAAATAAAGATAGCAAGAGAACAAAGAAAAAATGGTAATAGGAGTAAATTAGAAACTTGCTTAAAATTGCATGTTCTATCTGAATCATGAAAGGAAAAAAATTGGGTTTAGTATCCCTTTAAGATCAGGTAAGGCTCCTAAGGCCACCCCCAAGCTTCTATATTCAGCAGTACAGCCAAATAGAACGTTACTGTTGCACTATTAGCTTTATATTGTATACGTTCATTCTCTGCCCAGCTTCCTGAAGGTAGGGGGATGCAATTGCTCAACTGTGGCTTATCTACTTCAGGGAGACAACCCTGACGAAGTGCCCTCTGGCATGAAACGCGTAGGATTCTAACACTATTACTGTCTTCTGTTGCTGTGCCTTGATTCAACATGTAATTTTAACCTTTTTACAATAAAAGATATTTTATATATTGGACTTTACTGTAACGGAGCCGTTCTTATGTTTTCTCATTGCTACTTCAGGAAAACAGGCAAACAAGACAGATTCAGATGAATGCGCAGTAGAAAGAAAACTGGATGGGTGACGTGGAAAATCCTTTGACTAGGCAGCTATGAATGTCCTTTACATCTAAAGAGTCTCTCTAATAAAAGCAAACAGTGCTTATATAAGGTACAAACATATTAACATTTAATTTAAGACTGCAGCTGCAAATACCGCACAGCTATAATATATTAAAAGGGACATCAAACCCAAATATTTTCTTTCACGATTTAAATAGAGCATACAATTTTAAACAACTTTCCAGTTTACTACTATGATCTAATTTGCTTCATTTTCTTGATATAATTTGTTGAAAAGCATATCTAAATAGAATCAGTACCTGCTGATTGGTGGTTGCACAGATGCCTCATGTGACTGACTCACCCATGTGCATTGCTATTTACTCAACAAAGGATAGCTAAAGAATGAAGCAAATTAGATAATAGAAGTAAATTGGAATGTTGTTTAAAAGTGTATTCTCTGTCTGAATCATGAAATAATTATTTTGGGTTTCATGTCCCTTTTATTGTTTGGCTATTTTAAAAAAAAGAAGAAGAAGAATGGCTGGCTCCCCAGTTTTCTTGCTGGCTCTAACATTTCAAAAATATTTGCCAGACCCAGCTTTATATTTGAAGAACAACTCTCTTCAGGTCCAAAAAAAACAACATTTTGCGATAAGCATTAAAAACAGGAATAAAGTAAAGTGAAGTCATGAAAACATCTCATGGAGCTAAATAAAAAACAACCACCCAGTTTCTATGCAAAGATACCGCCTTGAAAACAGCTAATACATCAGTTATACTGTAGGTACTCATTGTGTCTGACATTACTTATTTTATGGTTATGGAATTGGCCTATAAAGCTCCTCATAAAAGGTCTAGAATGACTATTGAATAGTTTCAAGTGTGACAGAGAGGTTATATTCATTTTTAGTAGCTTGGCAAAAGTGGACTTTTTTTTTTTAGTTCTCAGGAAAGAAAGCAAACTTACACCACTCTTTTACAGAGAAAATTATGTCAGCCTTCTCAAAATATTAATATGAATCTTATAATTAAAGGGACAGTAAAGTCAACATTAAAATCTCATGATTTAGATAGAACATGCTATTTTAAAAAAACTTTCCAATTTACTTCTATTATCTAATTTGGTTTGTTCTTTTTGTATCCTTTTTAGCAAAACATTTCTAGGTAGGCTAAGGAGCAGCAATACACTACAAGAAGCTAGCTGCTGATTGGTGGCTGCAAATATATCCTGCTTGTCATTGGCTAACCGGATGTGTTTGGCTACTTTCTAGTAGTGCATTGCGGCTTCTTAGCCTACACTTCAACAAATAACAACAAGAGTAGCAAATTTGACAATAAAAATTAAAATTGCATAGTTTTTTTAATATGACGTTCTATCTCAATCATTATAGTCTAATTTTGACTTTACTACCCTTTATATGCAGGCAGTTCATGATGGCTGAAGCAATGTTAGAGCATTTAGTATTGCACAATTGCTTGTACTATGCTTGCATATAAATTTGTTTAACAGGATTAAACACAATTAAAGTCAGCTCCAGAGCAGCAATGCACTACTGTGAGCTAGCTGAACACATCCAGTGAGTCAATGACACAAATGTTTGTAGCCACCAATTACCAGCTAGCTCCCAACAGTGCCTTGCTGCTGCTAAGAATATGTACATGTGCTTTTAAACAAAGGATACTAAAAGAACAAAGTACATTTTATAATAGAAGTAAATGTGTTTTACAATTACATGCTCTCTCTGAATCATGAAAGTTTAATTTCTGACTCGTGTCCCTTTTAGAAATGTTACATGAGCAAAACAATTCTTTAAAACAAATTAATCTTAAAAAAAATAGAAAATATAACAATTACCCTTTTCCCTTTTGCGGTATAAAAATGAAGCTGATAATATCACAGCATTGCTGTGCTCCCCTCAGTGTGACTACAAAAAGTAAATTATACTGTCACATTCAATAAATCTCACAAGATTAGCTCTGTATCACAGGGGAAGCTGTTTCCTTTCTTTGCTATTTTTTTTTTATCTGCACATGCAGTGTGAACAGAAAAAAAGTCTTATCCAGAGTAAAAAAACAAAACAGACTATGGGGTCAGTTTATCAAGCGTACGTGCCCCTGTCCACCGCAGCTCGCCTCTGACGGGCTGAATTCCGCCTGCAGAATTCAGCATTGCACACAAGTGCTATTTTGCGCACATGTGCAAAGCTGCCCCGCACAGCCAATCATGTGCGGGCAGGAGATGTCAATCTCCCCGGTCGGAAGAGACCAGGGAGATTGAAATTCGCCACCTAAGAGGTGGCGAAAGGGTAGGGAAGCAGCGATCTGATGACAACTGTTTGTTAAATACGGCGTGCAGGTTCTCTTGTGAGAACCTGCAGACGTAGGCAAGTGAAGCCTGCCGAAAGGGTTGAGAAATCAACCCCTAAGTATTAACCTTGATGTTATAGAGAATAATACTTATTATAAGGAATCTTACAGTGCATTGTTAGCATATACAGTATTACAATATACCAAATAAAAATGAACTCCAGAGCAGCAATGCACTATTTGGATCTAGCTGCATAGATCTTGTGAGCCAATGAAAAAGTCATGTGTGTAGCCACCAATCACCAGTTAGTGCATTGTTGCTCCTGACCCTACCTAAGTATGCTTTTTTTTTTTTAATTTTATTTTTAAACAAAGGATACCAAGTCAATTTGAAAATAACCGTTAAACATCCTGCAAAAACAAGAAGACACTAATAACAAGTCAAAATAAACAATATAAATAACCTGAGTCATGTGTGCCCGTCACTTGCCTTTTCAATGTATTTGTTAATAGCACTCGTTCATGTGCATGATATCTATATCTATCTATCTATCTATATATATATATCTATATATATACATATACACACACATATATATATATAACATAATTTATGCTTACCTGATAAATTCCTTTCTTCTGTAGTGTGATCAGTCCACGGGTCATCATTACTTCTGGGATATTACTCCTCCCCAACAGGAAGTGCAAGAGGATTCACCCAGCAGAGCTGCATATAGCTCCTCCCCTCTACGTCACTCCCAGTCATTCGACCAAGGACTAACGAGAAAGGAGAAGCCAAGGGTGTAGTGGTGACTGGAGTATAACTTAAAAAATATTTACCTGCCTTAAAAACAGGGCGGGCCGTGGACTGATCACACTACAGAAGAAAGGAATTTATCAGGTAAGCATAAATTATGTTTTCTTCTGTTAAGTGTGATCAGTCCACGGGTCATCATTACTTCTGGGATACCAATACCAAAGCAAAAGTACACGGATGACGGGAGGGATAGGCAGGCTCTTTATACAGAAGGAACCACTGCCTGAAGAACCTTTCTCCCAAAAATAGCCTCCGAGGAAGCAAAAGTGTCAAATTTGTAAAATTTGGAAAAAGTATGAAGCGAAGACCAAGTTGCAGCCTTGCAAATCTGCTCAACAGAGGCCTCATTCTTGAAGGCCCAAGTGGAAGCCACAGCTCTAGTAGAATGAGCTGTAATTCTTTCAGGAGGCTGCTGTCCAGCAGTCTCATAAGCTAAACGAATTATGCTACGAAGCCAAAAAGAAAGAGAGGTAGCAGAAGCCTTTTGACCTCTCCTCTGACCAGAGTAAACGACAAACAGAGAAGACGTTTGTCGAAATTCCTTAGTTGCCTGTAAGTAAAATTTAGAGCACGGACTACGTCCAGGTTGTGCAGTAGACGTTCCTTCTTCGAAGAAGGATTTGGGCACAAAGAAGGAACAACAATCTCTTGATTGATATTCCTGTTAGTGACTACCTTAGGTAAGAACCCAGGTTTAGTACGCAGAACTACCTTATCCGAATGAAAAATCAAATAAGGAGAATCACAATGTAAGGCTGATAATTCAGAGACTCTTCGAGCCGAGGAAATAGCCATTAAAAATAGAACTTTCCAAGATAACAACTTTATATCAATGGAATGAAGGGGTTCAAACGGAACGCCCTGTAAAACATTAAGAACAAGGTTTAAACTCCATGGTGGAGCAACAGTTTTAAACACAGGCTTAATCCTGGCCAAAGCCTGACAAAAAGCCTGGACGTCAGGAATTTCTGACAGACGTTTGTGTAACAGAATGGACAGAGCTGAGATCTGTCCCTTTAATGAACTAGCAGATAGACCCTTTTCTAAACCTTCTTGTAGAAAAGACAATATCCTAGGAATCCTAACCTTACTCCAAGAGTAACCTTTGGATTCACACCAATATAGGTATTTACGCCATATCTTATGGTAAATCCTTCTGGTAACAGGCTTCCTAGCCTGTATTAAGGTATCAATAACTGACTCAGAAAACCCACGTCTTGATAAAATCAAGCGTTCAATTTCCAAGCAGTCAGCTTCAGAGAAGTTAGATTTTGATGTTTGAAAGGACCCTGTATCAGAAGGTCCTGTTTTAGAGGTAGAGACCAAGGTGGACAGGATGACATGTCCACTAGGTCTGCATACCAAGTCCTGCGTGGCCATGCAGGTGCTATTAGAATCACTGATGCTCTCTCCTGTTTGATTCTGGCAATCAATCGAGGAAGCATCGGGAAGGGTGGAAACACGTAAGCCATCCTGAAATCCCAAGGTGCTGTCAGGGCATCTATCAGGACTGCTCCTGGATCCCTGGATCTGGACCCGTAACGAGGAAGCTTGGCGTTCTGTCGAGACGCCATGAGATCTATCTCTGGTTTGCCCCAACGTCGAAGTATTTGGGCAAAGACCTCCGGATGAAGTTCCCACTCCCCCGGATGAAAAGTCTGACGACTTAAGAAATCCGCCTCCCAGTTCTCCACTCCCGGGATGTGGATTGCTGACAGGTGGCAAGAGTGAGACTCTGCCCAGCGAATTATCTTTGATACTTCCATCATTGCTAGGGAGCTTCTTGTCCCTCCCTGATGGTTGATGTAAGCTACAGTCGTGATGTTGTCCGACTGAAACCTGATGAACCCCCGAGTTGTCAACTGGGGCCAAGCCAGGAGTGCATTGAGAACTGCTCTCAATTCCAGAATGTTTATTGGCAGGAGACTCTCCTCCTGACTCCATTGTCCCTGAGCCTTCAGAGAATTCCAGACGGCACCCCAACCTAGAAGGCTGGCGTCTGTTGTTACAATTGTCCAGTCTGGTCTGCTGAATGGCATCCCCCTGGACAGATGTGGCCGAGAAAGCCACCATAGAAGAGAATTTCTGGTCTCTTGATCCAGATTCAGAGAAGGGGACAAGTCTGAGTAATCCCCATTCCACTGACTTAGCATGCACAGTTGCAGTGGTCTGAGGTGTAAGCGTGCAAAGGGTACTATGTCCATTGCCGCTACCATTAAGCCGATTACCTCCATGCATTGAGCCACTGACGGGTGTTGAATGGAATGAAGGGTGCGGCAAGCACTTTGAAGTCTTGTTAGCCTGTCCTCTGTCAGGTAAATCTTCATTTCTACAGAATCTATAAGAGTCCCCAGGAAGGGAACTCTCGTGAGTGGAACGAGTGAACTCTTCTTTTCGTTCACCTTCCATCCATGTGACCTTAGAAATGCCAGTACTAACTCTGTATGAAACTTGGCAGTTTGAAAGCTTGAAGCTTGTATCAGAATGTCGTCTAGGTATGGAGCTACCGAGATTCCCCGCGGTCTTAGTACCGCCAGAAGAGCACCCAGAACCTTTGTGAAGATTCTTGGAGCTGTAGCCAATCCGAATGGAAGAGCCACAAACTGGTAATGCCTGTCTAGGAAGGCAAACCTTAGGTACCGGTAATGATCTTTGTGAATTGGTATGTGAAGGTAAGCATCTTTTAAATCTACAGTGGTCATGTACTGACCCTCTTGGATCATAGGTAAAATTGTCCGAATAGTCTCCATCTTGAACGATGGAACTCTTAGGAATTTGTTTAGGATCTTTAAGTCCAGGATTGGTCTGAAAGTTCCCTCTTTTTTGGGAACCACAAACAGATTTGAGTAAAACCCTTGTCCCTGTTCCGACCGTGGAACTGGATGGATTACTCCCATTAACAAGAGCTCTTGTACGCAGCGTAGAAACGCCTCTTTCTTTGTCTGGATTGTTGACAACCTTGACAGATGAAATCTCTCCCTTGGAGGAGAGTATTTGAAGTCCAGAAGGTATCCCTGAGATATTATCTCTAGCGCCCAGGGATCCTGGACATCTCTTGCCCAAGCCTGGGCGAAGAGAGAAAGTCTGCCCCCCACTAGATCCGATCCCGGATCGGGGGCCCTCAATTCATGCTGTTTTAGGGGCAGCAGCAGGTTTCCTGGCCTGCTTGCCCTTGTTCCAAGACTGGTTAGGTCTCCAGTTTTGTCTGTAGCGAGCAACAGATCCTTCTTGCTTTGGGGCAGAGGAAGTTGATGCTGCTCCTGCTTTGAAATTCCGAAAGGAACGAAAATTAGACTGTTTGGCCTTAGGTTTGGCCCTGTCTTGAGGCAGGGCGTGGCCTTTACCTCCTGTAATGTCAGCGATAATTTCTTTCAAACCAGGCCCAAATAAGGACTGCCCTTTAAAAGCTATATTAAGCAATTTAGACTTAGAAGTAACATCAGCTGACCAGGATTTTAGCCACAGCGCCCTGGGTGCCTGAATGGCGAATCCTGAATTCTTAGCCGTAAGTTTAGTTAAATGTACTACGGCCTCCGAAATGAATGAATTAGCTAGTTTAAGGACTCTAAGCCTGTCCGTAATGTCGTCCAGAGTAGCTGAACTAATGTTCTCTTCCAGAGACTCAATCCAGAATGCCGCTGCAGCCGTAACCGGCGCAATGCATGCAAGGGGTTGCAATATAAAACCTTGTTGAACAAAAATTTTCTTAAGGTAACCCTCTAATTTTTTATCCATTGGATCTGAAAAAGCACAGCTATCCTCCACCGGGATAGTGGTACGCTTAGCTAAAGTAGAAACAGCTCCCTCCACCTTAGGGACCGTTTGCCATAAGTCCCGTGCGGTGGCGTCTATTGGAAACATTTTTCTAAATATCGGAGGGGGTGAGAACGGCACACCGGGTCTATCCCACTCCTTAGTAACAATTTCAGTAAGTCTCTTAGGTATAGGAAAAACATCAGTACTCGCCGGTACCGCAAAATATTTATCCAACCTACACATTTTCTCTGGTATTGCAACTGTATTACAATCATTCAGAGCCGCTAACACCTCCCCTAGTAATACACGGAGGTTTTCCAGCTTAAATTTAAAATTTGAAATATCTGAATCCAGTCTGTTTGGATCAGAACCGTCACCCACAGAATGAAGTTCTCCGTCCTCATGTTCTGCACCTGTGACGCAGTGTCTGACATGGCCCTAATATTATCAGCGCACTCTGTTCTCACCCCAGAGTGATCACGCTTGCCTCTTAGTTCTGGTAATTTAGCCAAAACTTCAGTCATAACAGTGGCCATATCTTGTAAAGTTATCTGTAATGGCCGCCCAGCTGTACTGGGCGCCACCATATCGCGCACCTCCCGAGCGGGAGATGCAGGTACTGACACCTGAGGCGAGTTAGTCGGCATAACTCTCCCCTCGTTGTTTGGTGAAATTTGTTCAATTTGTACAGATTGACTTTTATTTAAAGTAGCATCAATATAGTTAGTACATAAATTTCTATTGGGCTCCACTTTGGCATTGCAACAAATGACACAGGTATCTTCCTCTGAATCAGACATGTTTAACACACTAGCAAATAAACTTGCAACTTGGAATACAATTCTATTAGAATATTATTAAAAACGTACTGTGCCTTTAAGAAGCACAGAAGATTTATGACAGTTGAAAATTAATAAATTGAAACAGTTATAGCCTCAATCCTTGTAAACAACACAACTTTAGCAAAGGTTTGATCCCATTAGCAAAAGACAAATAATTCTGAAAGCAGAAAAAAATTACAGAATAAACGTTTTTTATCTCAGTCAACTATAATCTCACAGCTCTGCTGAGAGAAATTACCTCCCTCAAAACAAGTTTTGAAGACCCCTGAGTTCTGTAGAGATGAACCGGATCATGCAGGAAATACAATGAGCTGCTGACTGAAATTTCTGATGCGTAGTAAAAGCGCCAAAAAACGGCCCCTCCCCCTCACACACAGCAGTGAGAGAGAACAGAAACTGTCAGAAAAAAGATCAAGCAACTGCCAAGTGGAAAAATAGTGCCCAAACATTTATTCACTCAGTACCTCAGCAAATGAAAACGATTTTACATTCGAGCAAAAACGTTAAACATAATTTCTTAGTTATTAAAAAGTTTTATGTACTTCTTACAGTGTAATTCCAGTGAAGTACCATTCCCCAGAATACTGAAGTGTAAAGTATACATACATGACATTATATCGGTATGGCAGGATTTTCTCATCAATTCCATTGTCAGAAAATAAAAGCTGCTACATACCTCTATGCAGATTCATCTGCCCGCTGTCCCCTTATCTGAAGTTTACCTCTCCTCAGATGGCCGAGAAACAGCAATATGATCTTAACTACTCCGGCTAAAATCATAGTAAAACTCTGGTAGATTCTTCTTCAAACTCTGCCAGAGAGGTAATAACACACTCCGGTGCTATTTTAAAATAACAAACTTTTGATTGAAGATATAAAACTAAGTATAATCACCATAGTCCTCTCACACATCCTATCTAGTCGTTGGGTGCAAGAGAATGACTGGGAGTGACGTAGAGGGGAGGAGCTATATGCAGCTCTGCTGGGTGAATCCTCTTGCACTTCCTGTTGGGGAGGAGTAATATCCCAGAAGTAATGATGACCCGTGGACTGATCACACTTAACAGAAAAAATATTTGTATTTTAATAACATGCATGTGATGTGTAATGAAACAGAAGTAGTGTACTCTAAAGCCAAAATGTTTTTTTTTTGCAAACTAAACTTCTTAAAGGGATAGTCACGATTCAGATAGAGCATGCAAGTTTAAGCAACTTTCTAATTTACTCCTATTTTCAAAAAATTTCTTTGTTCTCTTGGTATCTTTATTTGAAAAAAGCAAGAATGTAAGCTTAGGAACCGGACCGTTATTGGTTCAGAACCTGGGTAGCACTTGCCGATTGGTGGATACATTCAGACACCAATCAGCAAACGCTACCCAGGTGCTGAACCAAAACTGGGCCGGCTTCTAAGCTTACATTAAAATAAAGATACCAAGAGAACGAAGAAAAATTAATAGGAGTAAAGTAGAAAGTTGCTCTAAATTGCATGCTCTATCTGAACCATGCATTTTTAATTTTAACTAGACTGTCCCTTTAAGTATATTTGAGATTAACTTCGGTGCACTGTGAAAATGACCTTTTAAAAGGCAAAATCGGTGAGAAGAGTTATATCATACAAATGTCATAGCATAATGATCTATAACCCATTCAACGCCCCATTTTTAAGTAGCGTAAAACCAATAGCAATGTGACAACTCAGCCAATACAATGCATTCTCATGACACCTGAATCAATCAGCTGGTGCCATTTCTAAACACAAAGCAGCAGCCCAGCTGCTAGACCTTTGGATTGAAACCCGTGATATTTGCCGTCCATATGTCTGTGCTCCATCTGTCTGTCACATCATTTTAAAGACAAGTAAACTGCTCTCTCTGCTTGTATCTCTATCATGTGGCAAGATATTTACGTTCAGTCATTTTTAATTGTATCTTTTACAGTTCTGCAGAACACCCAAGTACTTTCTTATTTTGTTTAACTATGTTATAATTATTTATTTTTAAGATGATGTTTTACATTTTTGTAACACATAAATGCAACCTTGGAATAAAGAATTGTACGGATATTTGTTTATAATTTTTTATGGCTGTCTCAGCTTTGGCAGTGTGCCAGCCTTGTGAGTGCCTTTAAATTGAGGTTAAGATGGTGATTTACTCTTAGAAAAATTGTGCCTGATTGGAAGCCAGTGGAAGACACATGATGTTGAATGGGGGGAGGGGCAAACACCTCTGGGGTATTAAGTTATATTTGGTTAATGTTGTTTATTTAAATAATTTATGGGGGGGGGTTAGTAAATGTGGACTGGGACAATTTCACCCCTTTAGACATTAATACCCACACAAGTGCCACACATGTACAACAACACGTATCCCAGTGGCCTGAGATGAAAGCGTGCAAACGGAACGATGTCCATTGCCGCTACCATTAATCCAATGACCTCCATACACTGAGCCACTGATGGCCGAAGAAGGGACTGAAGCGCTCGGCAAGTATTTAGAATCTTTGACTTTCTGATCTCCGTCACAAATATTTTCATGTCTACCAAGTCTATCAGAGTTCCCAGAAATGGAACTCTTGTTAGTGGAACTAGTGAACTCTTTTCTATATTCACTTTCCAACCGTGAGTTCGTAGAAAAGCCAACACGATGTCCGTGTGAGATTTGGTTAGATGGTAAGTTGACGCCTGAATCAAAATATCGTCCAGATAGGGCGCCACTGCTATGCCCCGCGGCCTTAGAACTGCCAGAAGGGACCCTAGCATCTTTGTGAAGATTCTGGGAGCTGTGGCCAACCCGAAAGGAAGGGCCACAAACTGGTAGTGTTTGTCCAGGAAGGCGAACCTGAGAAATTGGTGATGATCCTTGTGGATAGGAATGTGAAGATACGCATCCTTCAAGTCCAAGGTGGTCATATATTGACCCTCTTGGATCATTGGTAAAATTGTTCGTATGGTCTCCATCTTGAACGATGGGACTCCGAGAAATTTGTTTAGACATTTGAGATCTAAAATCAGTCTGAAGGTTCCCTCTTTTTTGGGAACCATGAACAGATTTGAGTAAAACCCCTGCCTGTTCTAGTTTTGGAACTGGACAAATTACACCCATGGTATAGAGGTCTTTTACACAGCGTAAGAACGCCTCTCTTTTTGTCTGGTCTACAGACAAACGTGAAAGAAAATCCTTGAATTCTAGTCGATACCCCTGGGTGATAATTTCTAATGCCCAGGGATCTTGAACATCCCTTGCCCAAGCCTGAGCGAAGAGAGAAAGTCTGCCCCCTACTAAATCCGGTCCCGGATCGGGAGCTGCCCCTTCATGCTGTCTTGGTATCAGCAGCGGGTTTCTTAGCCTGTTTACCTTTATTCCAGGTCTGGTTAGGTCTCCAGACTGACTTGGATTGTGCAAAATACCCCTCCTGCTTTGTGGCGGAGGAGGAAGTAGAGGGTCCGCCTTTAAAGTTTCGAAAGGAACAAAAATTATTTTGTTTAGCCCTCATCTTAACAGTCTTGTCCTGAGGAAGGGCATGACCTTTACCTCCAGTAATTTCGGAAATGATTTCCTTTAGTTCAGGCCCGAATAGGGTCTTACCTTTAAAAGGAATAGCTAAAAGCTTAGATTTTGATGACACATCAGCAGACCAAGACTTAAGCCATAACGCTCTACGCGCTAAAATGGCAAAGCCTGCATTTTTGCCGCTAATTTAGCCATTTGAAAAGCGGCATCGGTAATAAAAGAATTAGCTAACTTGAGAGCCTTAATTCTATCCAAAATATCATCTAACGGGGTCTCAACCTTAAGAGACTCCTCTAGAGCCTCAAACCAAAAAGTTGCTGCAGTAGTAACTGGAACAATGCACGCTATAGGTTGTAGAAGAAAACCCTGATGAATAAACAATTTCTTTAAAAGACCCTCTAATTTTTTATCCATAGGATCTTTGAAAGCACAACTGTCCTCAATAGGTATAGTTGTACGCTTAGCCAGGGTAGAAATAGCTCCCTCCACCTTAGGGACCGTCTGCTAGGAATCCCGAATGGTGTCAGATATGGGAAACATTTTCTTAAAAGTAGGAGGGGGAGAGAACGGAATGTCTGGTCTGTCCCATTCCTTAGTAACAATGTCCGAAATCCTTTTAGGGACTGGAAAAACATTAGTGTAAGTAGGAACCTCTAGATATTTATCCATTTTACACAATTTCTCTGGTGGTATTACAATAGGGTCACAATCATCCAGAGTCTCTAAAACCTCCCGGAGTAACAGGCGGAGGTGTTCAAGCTTAAATTTAAAGGCCGCCACGTCCAAGTCTGTTTGAGGGAACACATTTTCTGAGTCTGAAAGCTCTCCCTCAGACAGCAATTCCCCTACCCCCAACTCAGAACACTGTGAGGGTACATCGGAGATGGCCAATAAAGCATCAGAGGGCTCAGCATTTACTCTAATACCGGACCTACTGCGCTTACCCCTGTAAACCTGGCAGTTTAGATAATACCTATGTAAGGGTAGTAGACATAACTGCAGCCATATCTTGCAGGGTAAAAGAATTAGATGCACTAGAAGTACTTGGCGTCACTTGAGTGGGCGTTAAAGGTTGTGACACTTGGGGAGAAATGAATGGCATAACCTGATTCTCTTCAGACTGAGAATCATCCTGAGACATACTTTTATCACCTAAAATATATGTTCTTTGCAATGTAAGGCCCTTTCAGTACATGAAGGACACAATGCAAGTGGGGGTTCCACAATGGCTTCTAAACACATAGAGCATTGACTTTCCTCAATGTCAGATATGTTGAACAGGCTAGTAATAACCACAAAAAGTCTTGAAAACACTTTATTTAATGAAAAAAATAATCAGAAAAAAACGGTACTGCGCCTTTAAGAGTAAAAAAGCGTACAATTTTTCCAAAACTGCTTTAAAATGTTATAACTCACAATTTTAGCATATATGTGTCTTATCTAGTAACCTAAGATTGCACCACATGTAAGGGACAATTAACCCTCTATTAGAAAAAAACGTTACTCAAAAACATTATGAAAAATAGAATAGCAACCCCCTGCACCTCGCCACAGCTCTGCTGTGGCGCCTACCTGCCCTCAGGGGTCTGAGAAACCTCACTATCACTTTGTTAGGCTATGTCTTCAGCTTAGGCCCACCGGAGCTGGAGCATGCTGCCTTCATATGAAATTCAACTGCGCATCTGAGGCGCGAAATTAGGCCCTGCCCATCATATGCGATGTCTCTCTGCCTAGTAAAAACCGCTGTAAAGCGGTATAGGAACTAGCCATGTGGGGTTTTCATATTCCCAATATAACACTATAAGCCATGTGAAACCCTCCAGTGCCATCAAACAAAAGCGTTTCCTCATAAAAAGGTTATGTTGCCCTTAAACATAAAACCGTTTCTTCATCAAAACATTATGTTACCAGTGTCAACCAATTTTTAGCCCATAATATACAGGTCCCAGTAATACCCCTTCATACATGTAGGATTACTGCTTACCCCTTACCTCATGGGAACTATGTCAGCCAGTTCTGAAATACCACAGTCTCTCCAGAAAAAAATGACTGAACATATCTCAATGTTTGTAACATGAGAAACTTTCCCCACACTGAAGCTTCTCAAGTACTCCTCAGCCATTCTGTGGGAACTTCTCTGGACCTTAGTGACAACTGCTAAGATCATCAGCCTGCAGGGAGAAATCTTCATCCATCTGCTGCCTGGGAATAAATAGCAATCACCAGTACCATTTAAAATAATTGCTTGAAGGAAATAAAAACTATCATTTTAACATCTCTTTCACTTTACCTCTTCCTATTACTAGTATAGGCAAAGAGAATGGCTGGGGTGGAGATAAGGGAGGAGCTATATATATACAGCTCTGCTGTGGTGCTCTTTGCCACTTCCTGTTAGCAGGAGGATAATATCCCACAAGTAAGGATGAATCCGTGGACTCGTCGTATCTAGTAGAAGAAAAGGGTCACTCAATAATTAATGAAAAAGATTAAAAATACATAAAACAAAAAGTGCTCCCAACAATAATGATATCATCAGTATTACTGCTGACATTAAAATACTTAACGATATACAACGTATTCAAGAAAAACAAATAGGCCCAATCTAATACAAAAATCACACCTTGTGTCAGCAGACTATAAGCATGTCAGCTAGGTTACTATGGATTATTTTTGGAACTGCACCGCTCATCTTGACAACATTAGCTTAGTATGCAGCTACTGGTTTATCTAGCACAAATGCTGGTAAATCAGACACACTCCCTCAGCCCTAATCAGTTTAAATACAAAACCCCTTACATTCAATTTCACTGGTTTCATGCACTCTATTGAACTTCAATAGGAAGCGGTATAGCCATCTCTCAGAACACAAGTCTAATGTTGCATTTGCATGCCACATAAGGATGGAATGAGAAAAATACCATCACAAGACCTGAAAGCCAAACAGTCCACAAAAGAGCTCTGATCCTGCCTGATACACAGTACAGATATGATGTGTTGTAGAACTGGAAAGACACATGTGAAGGGGAGAGTTGTGGATGTCTGTCTTGCACTTCACTACAACTGTGTGAAAGGGACTAGGGCACTTTTACAGGGTGCCAGGGGCCTGATTAAAGTACATAGCAAATTTGTTTTACTAAAACATTTTATGGGAAATTACATTTTATTTTAATGTTCCACAAAGGAAAATCGAAATGCTCTGTGTGTCTGTAATATAAAATGTTTATGAAAATTTTTACATTATACTTTTATATTATTTATTTTGTTCCTTTTACCTGTATGTAATTTAATATGTGCGTTTTTACAATTCTAATGTGAATTCTAGATTCATACCATACTTCAAAGTCAGTTAAAGCTAATTTGTCTGTTTTATCATTGCAAAACATTTTATGGGAAAACATAATTTATGTAAGAACTTACCTGATAAATTCATTTCTTTCATATTGGCAAGAGTCCATGAGCTAGTGACGTATGGGATATACAATCCTACCAGGAGGGGCAAAGTTTCCCAAACCTCAAAATGCCTATAAATACACCCCTCACCACACCCACAATTCATTTTTGCAAACGTTGCCAACTATGGAGGTGGTGAAGTAAGTTTGTGCTAGATTTCTACGTTGATATGCGCTTCTCGGCATTTTGAAGCCCGGTTCCTCTCAGAGTACAGTGAATGTCAGAGGGATGTGAAGGGAGTATCACCTATTGAATGCAATGGTTTTCCTCACGGGGATCTATTTCATAGGTTCTCTGTTATCGGTCGTAGAGATTCATCTCCTACCTCCCTTTTCAGATCGACGATATACTTTCATATTCCATTACCTCTACTGATAGCCAAACCAGTACTGAAACGGATATCTGCTATATGTGGATGGGTGTCTTTTGGTAAGTATGTTTTCATTACTTAAGACACTCTCAGCTGTGGTTTGGCACTTTATGTATTTATATAAAGTTCTAAATATATGTATTGTACTTTCATATTTTGGAAATTATTTTTTTTTTATGAAAAATTATTTCTTACCTGGGGTATAGTCTCTTTTTCAAATTGACTGTCTTTTAAATTTGCTGGCAGAATTAGGCTTGCGAGGGTGCAAAATGCCAAAATTTATTGCGTCATTTTTGGCGTGAGAATTTTTTGGCGCAAAGTTATGTTCGTTGACGCAAATTTGTAATTTCTGGCGTCTTAGTTGACGCCGAGTCCTTCACAAGGTTGTGTCATCTATGACGCGAGTGTTTCGTTTCTGGACTTTTTTGGCGCCAAAAAATATAAAGTACATAGCAAATTTGTTTACTAAAACATTTTATGGGAAATTACATTTTATTTTAATGTTCCACAAAGGAAAATCGAAATGCTCTGTGTGTCTGTAATATAAAATGTTTATGAAAATTTTTACATTATACTTTTATATTATTTATTTTGTTCCTTTTACCTGTATGTAATTTAATATGTGCGTTTTTACAATTCTAATGTGAATTCTAGATTCATACCATACTTCAAAGTCCGTTAAAGCTAATTTGTCTGTTTTATCATTGCAAAACATTTTATGGGAAAACATAATTTATGTAAGAACTTACCTGATAAATTCATTTCTTTCATATTGGCAAGAGTCCATGAACTAGTGACGTATGGGATATACAATCCTACCAGGAGGGGCAAAGTTTCCCAAACCTCAAAATGCCTATAAATACACCCCTCACCACACCCACAATTCAGTTTAACGAATAGCCAAGAAGTGGGGTGATAAATAAGTAAAAAGCATCAACAAAGGAATTTGAAAATAATTGTGCTTTATACAAAAATCATAACCACCAAAAAAAGGGTGGGCTTCATGGACTCTTGCCAATATGAAAGAAATGAATTTATCAGGCAAGTTCTTACATAAATTATGTTTTCTTTCATGTAATTGGCAAGAGTCCATGAGCTAGTGACGTATGGGATAGCAATACTCAAGATGTGGAACTCCACGCAAGAGTCACTAGAGAGGGAGGGATAAAAAATAAAAAAAGCCATTTCTGCTGAAAAAAAATAATCCACAACCCAAATCATAAATTTAGTCTCATAATTGAAACGAAAAAAAACTTAAATTAGAAACAGAACAATCAAACTGAAACAGTTGCCTGAAGAACTTTTCTACCAAAAACTGCTTCCGAAGAAGCAAATACATCAAAATGGTAGAATTTAGTAAAAGTATGCAAAGAAGACCAAGTTGCTGCTTTGCAAATCTGATCAACTGAAGCTTCATTCTTAAAAGCCCAAGAAGTGGAAACTGATCTAGTAGAATGAGCTGTAAATCTCTGAGGCGGGGCTTTACCCAACTCCAAATAAGCTTGATGAATCAAAAACTTTAACCATGATGACAAAGAAACGGCAGAAGCCTTCTGACCTTTTCTGGAACCAGAAAATATAACAAATAGACTAGGAGTCTTGCTGAAATCTTTAGTAGCTTCAACATAATATTTCAGAGCTCTCACCACATCCAAAGAATGTAAAGATCTCTCCAAACAATTCTTAGGATTAGGACACAAAGAAGGGACAACAATTTCTCTATTAATGTTGTTAGAATTCACAACCTTAGGTAAGAATTTAAATGAAGTCCGCAAAACTGCCTTATCCTGATGAAAAATTAGAAAAGGAGAATCACAAGAGAGAGCAGATAATTCAGAAACTCTTCTAGCAGAAGAGATGGCCAAACAAAGGATACCATTTTTTAAACCTTGAAGAAGGAATAAAAGAAGTAACAGGCCTATTCCATTCCTTAGAAATCATATCTGAAATAGCATCAGGAACTGGAAAAACCTCTGGAATAACCACAGGAGGTTTATAAACAGAATTTAAACGTTTACTAGTTTTAATATCAAGAGGACTAGTTTCCTCCATATCTAATGTAATCAACACTTCTTTTAATAAAGAACAAATATACTCCATTTTAAATAAATAAGAGGATTTGTCAGTGTCAATATCTGAGGCAGGATCTTCTGAATCAGATAGATCCTCATCAGAGAAAGATAAATCAGTATGTTGCCGGTCATTTGAAATTTCATCAACCCTATGAGAAGTTTTAAAAGACCTTTTACGTTTATTAGAAGGCGGAATTGCAGACAAAGCCTTCTGAATATAATCAGAAATAACAGAATTTATGCTTACCTGATAAATTACTTTCTCCAACGGTGTGTCCGGTCCACGGCGTCATCCTTACTTGTGGGATATTCTCTTCCCCAACAGGAAATGGCAAAGAGCCCAGCAAAGCTGGTCACATGATCCCTCCTAGGCTCCGCCTACCCCAGTCATTCGACCGACGTACAGGAGGAAATATGCATAGGAGAAACCATATGATACCGTGGTGACTGTAGTTAGAGAAAATAATTCATCAGACCTGATTAAAAAAACCAGGGCGGGCCGTGGACCGGACACACCGTTGGAGAAAGTAATTTATCAGGTAAGCATAAATTCTGTTTTCTCCAACATAGGTGTGTCCGGTCCACGGCGTCATCCTTACTTGTGGGAACCAATACCAAAGCTTTAGGACACGGATGAAGGGAGGGAGCAAATCAGGTCACCTAAATGGAAGGCACCACGGCTTGCAAAACCTTTCTCCCAAAAATAGCCTCTGAAGAAGCAAAAGTATCAAATTTGTAAAATTTGGCAAAAGTGTGCAGTGAAGACCAAGTCGCTGCCTTACATATCTGGTCAACAGAAGCCTCGTTCTTGAAGCCCCATGTGGAAGCCACAGCCCTAGTGGAATGAGCTGTGATTCTTTCAGGAGGCTGCCGTCCGGCAGTCTCATAAGCCAATCGGATAATGCTTTTAAGCCAAAAAGAAAGAGAGGTAGAAGTTGCTTTTTGACCTCTCCTTTTACCAGAATAAACAACAAACAAAGAAGATGTTTGTCTGAAATCTTTAGTAGCCTCTAAATAGAATTTTAGAGCACGGACTACGTCCAAATTGTGTAACAAACGTTCCTTCTTTGAAACTGGATTCGGACACAAAGAAGGTACAACTATCTCCTGGTTAATATTTTTGTTGGAAACCACTTTCGGAAGAAAACCAGGCTTAGTACGCAAAACCACCTTATCTGCATGGAACACCAGATAGGGCGGAGAACACTGCAGAGCAGATAACTCAGAAACTCTTCTAGCAGAAGAAATAGCAACCAAAAACAAAACTTTCCAAGATAATAACTTAATATCTACGGAATGTAAGGGTTCAAACGGAACCCCTTGAAGAACTGAAAGAACTAGATTAAGACTCCAGGGAGGAGTCAAAGGTCTGTAAACAGGCTTGATTCTAACCAGAGCCTGAACAAACGCCTGAACGTCTGGCACAGCTGCCAGCCTTTTGTGAAGTAAAACAGATAAAGCAGAGATCTGTCCCTTCAGAGAACTTGCAGATAATCCTTTCTCCAAACCTTCTTGTAGAAAGGATAGAATCTTAGGAATTTTTATCTTGTTCCATGGGAATCCTTTAGATTCACACCAACAGATATATTATTTCCATATCTTATGGTAAATTTTTCTAGTTACAGGCTTTCTAGCCTGAATCAGAGTATCTATTACAGAATCTGAAAACCCACGCTTTGATAAAATCAAGCGTTCAATCTCCAAGCAGTCAGTTGGAGGGAAACCAGATTCTGATGTACGAATGGACCTTGAACAAGAAGGTCCTGTCTCAAAGGTAGCTTCCATGGTGGAGCCGATGACATATTCACCAGGTCTGCATACCAAGTCCTGCGTGGCCACGCAGGAGCTATCAAGATCACCGAAGCCCTCTCCTGATTGATCCTGGCTACCAGCCTGGGAATGAGAGGAAACGGTGGGAATACATAAGCTAGGTTGAAGGTCCAAGGTGCTACTAGTGCATCTACTAGAGTCGCCTTGGGATCCCTGGATCTGGACCCGTAACAAGGAACCTTGAAGTTCTGACGAGAGGCCATCAGATCCATGTCTGGAATGCCCCATAATCGAGTTATTTGGGCAAAGATTTCCGGATGGAGTTCCCACTCCCCCGGATGGAATGTCTGACGACTCAGAAAATCCGCTTCCCAATTTTCCACTCCTGGGATGTGGATTGCAGACAAGTGGCAGGAGTGATCCTCCGCCCATTGAATTATCTTGGTCACTTCCTCCATCGCCAGGGAACTCCTTGTTCCCCCCTGATGGTTGATATATGCAACTGTCGTCATGTTGTCTGATTGAAACCTTATGAATTTGGCCTTTGCTAGATGAGGCCAAGCTTTGAGAGCATTGAATATCGCTCTCAGTTCCAGAATGTTTATCGGGAGAAGAGATTCTTCCCGAGACCATAGACCCTGAGCTTTCAGGGGTTCCCAGACTGCGCCCCAGCCCACCAGACTGGCGTCGGTCGTGATAATGACCCACTCTGGTCTGCGGAAGCTCATTCCCTGTGACAGGTTGTCCAGGATCAGCCACCAACGGAGTGAATCTCTGGTCCTTTGATCTACTTGAATCGTCGGAGACAAGTCTGTATAATCCCCATTCCACTGTCTGAGCATGCACAGTTGTAATGGTCTTAGATGAATTCGTGCAAAAGGAACTATGTCCATTGCTGCAACCATCAATCCTATTACTTCCATGCACTGCGCTATGGAAGGACGAAGAACAGAATGAAGTACTTGACAAGAGCTTAGAAGTTTTGATTTTCTGACCTCTGTCAGAAAAATCCTCATTTCTAAGGAGTCTATTATTGTTCCCAAGAAGGGAACTCTTGTTGACGGGGACAGAGAACTTTTTTCTATGTTCACTTTCCATCCGTGAGATCTGAGAAAGGCTAGGACGATGTCCGTATGAGCCTTTGCTTTTGACAGAGACGACGCTTGAATCAGGATGTCGTCCAAGTACGGTACTACTGCAATGCCCCTTGGTCTTAGAACCGCTAGAAGGGACCCTAGTACCTTTGTGAAAATTCTCGGAGCAGTGGCTAATCCGAATGGAAGTGCCACAAACTGGTAATGCTTGTCCAGAAAAGCGAACCTTAGGAACTGATGATGTTCCTTGTGGATAGGAATATGTAGGTACGCATCCTTTAAATCCACCGTGGTCATAAAATGACCTTCCTGGATGGTAGGAAGGATCGTTCGAATGGTTTCCATTTTGAACGATGGAACCCTGAGAAATTTGTTTAGGATCTTGAGATCTAAAATTGGTCTGAATGTTCCCTCTTTTTTTGGGAACTATGAACAGGTTGGAGTAAAACCCCATCCCTTGTTCTCCTATTGGAACTGGATGAATTACTCCCATCTTTAACAGGTCTTCTACACAATGTAAGAATGCCTGTCTTTTTATTTGGTTTGAAGATAATTGAGACCTGTGGAACCTTCCCCTTGGGGGTAGTTCCTTGAATTCCAGGAGATAACCCTGAGAAACTATTTCTAGTGCCCAAGGATCCTGAACATCTCTTGCCCAGGCCTGAGCAAAGAGAGAAAGTCTGCCCCCCACCAGATCCGGTCCCGGATCGGGGGCCATCCCTTCATGCTGTTTTGGTAGCAGTGGCAGGCTTCTTGGCCTGCTTACCCTTGTTCCAGCCTTGCATCGGTCTCCAGGCTGGTTTGGGTTGAGAAGTATTACCCTCTTGCTTAGAGGATGTAGAATTAGAGGCTGGTCCGTTTCTGCGAAAGGGACGAAAATTAGGCTTATTTTTAGCCTTAAAAGACCTATCCTGAGGAAGGGCGTGGCCCTTTCCCCCGGTGATGTCTGAAATAATCTCTTTCAAATCAGGACCAAACAGTGTTTTACCCTTGAAAGGGATGTTAAGCAATTTTGTCTTGGAAGACACATCCGCTGACCAAGACTTTAGCCAAAGCGCTCTGCGCGCCACGATAGCAAACCCTGAATTTTTTGCCGCTAATCTAGCTAATTGCAAAGCGGCATCTAAAATAAAAGAGTTAGCCAATTTAAGTGCTTGAACTCTGTCCATAACCTCCTCATACGAAGATTCTTTATTGAGCGACTTTTCTAGTTCGTCGAACCAGAAACACGCTGCCGTAGTGACAGGAACAATGCATGAAATTGGTTGTAGAAGGTAACCTTGCTGAACAAACATCTTTTTAAGCAAACCCTCTAATTTTTTATCCATAGGATCTTTGAAAGCACAACTATCTTCTATGGGAATAGTAGTGCGTTTGTTTAGAGTAGAGACCGCCCCCTCGACCTTGGGGACTGTCTGCCATAAGTCCTTTCTGGGGTCGACTATAGGAAATAATTTCTTAAATATAGGGGGAGGAACAAAAAGGTATGCCGGGCCTTTCCCACTCCTTATTTACTATGTCCGCCACCCGCTTGGGTATAGGAAAAGCATCGGGGGGCACCGGAACCTCTAGGAACTTGTCCATCTTACATAATTTCTCTGGAATGACCAAATTGTCACAATCATCCAGAGTAGATAATACCTCCTTAAGCAGTGCGCGGAGATGTTCTAATTTAAATTTAAATGTTACAACATCAGGTTCAGCTTGTTGAGAAATTTTTCCTGAATCTGAAATTTCTCCCTCAGACAAAACCTCCCTCCTGGCCCCTTCAGATTGGTGTGAGGGTATGTCAGAACCGTTATCATCAGCGTCCTCTTGCTCTTCAGTGTTTAAAACAGAGCAATCGCGCTTTCTCTGATAAGTAGGCATTTTAGATAAAATGTTTGCAATAGAATTATCCATAACAGCCGTTAATTGTTGCATGGTAATAAGTATTGGCGCACTAGATGTACTAGGGGCCTCTTGTGTGGGCAAAACTGGTGTAGACACAGAAGGGGATGATGCAGTACCATGCTTACTCCCCTCATTTGAGGAATCATCTTGGGCAATATTATCTGTGGCATCATTGTCCCTACTTTGTTTGGACACTATGTCACAATTATCACATATATTTAAATGGGGAGAAACCTTGGCTTTCATACATATAGAACATCGCTTATCTGATGGTTCAGACATGTTAAACAGGCTTAAACTTGTCAACAAAGCACAAAAAACATTTTAAAATAAAACCGTTACTGTCACTTTAAATTTTAAACAGAACACACTTTATTACTGAATATGCGAAAAAGCATGAAGGAATTGTTCAAAATTCACCAAAATTTCACCACAGTGTCTTACAGCCTTAAAAGTATTGCACACCAAATTAAGCTTTAACCCTTAAAATAACGGAACCGGAGCCGTTTTTACATTTAACCCCTATACAGTCCCAGGTATCTGCTTTGCTGAGACCCAACCAAGCCCAGAGGGGAATACGATACCAAATGACGCCTTCTATAAGCTTTTTCAGTGGTTCTTAGCTCCTCACACATGCATCTGCATGCCTTGCTTTCCAAAAACAACTGCGCATTAGTGGCGCGAAAATGAGGCTCTGCCTATGACTAGAAAAGGCCCCCATCTGAAAAAGGTGTCCATACAGTGCCTGCCGTTTTTTAACAACAATCCCCAAGATTATAATAACTATTAAGAGTTATAATCTGCCAAATATGCTTAGCAAAGTAATCGTTTTAGCCCAGAAAAATGTCTACCAGTTTTTTAAGCCCTTATAAAGCCCTTTATTCTTTTACTTAATCTAAGAAAATGGCTTACCGGTCCCCATAGGGGAAATGACAGCCTTCCAGCATTACAAAGTCTTGTTAGAAATGTGGCCAGTCATACCTCAGGCAGAAAAGTCTGCCAACTGCTTCCCCCAACTGAAGTTACTTCATCTCAACAGTCCTGTGTGGAAACAGCAATCGATTTTAGTAACGTTTGCTAAAATCATCTTCCTCTTACAAACAGATATCTTCATCTCTTTTCTGTTTCAGAGTAAATAGTACATACCAGCACTATTTTAAAATAACAAACACTTGATTGAAGGATAAAAACTACATTTAAACACCAAAAAAACTCTTAGCCATCTCCGTGGAGATGTTGCCTGTGCAACGGCAAAGAGAATGACTGGGGTAGGCGGAGCCTAGGAGGGATCATGTGACCAGCTTTGCTGGGCTCTTTGCCATTTCCTGTTGGGGAAGAGAATATCCCACAAGTAAGGATGACGCCGTGGACCGGACACACCTATGTTGGAGAAAAATTATTTTAAATGTACAGGTATATCTTGTGCATTAGATGTTGAGGGAACAGCAACAGTTAATTAACTACTACTGATGGAAACATTTTCTGCATGTAAAAGTTTATCATGACAACTATTACAAACCACAGCTGGAGGTATAATCTCCACAAGTTTACAACAAATGCACTTAGCTTTGGTAGAACCGTTATCAGGCAGCAGGGATCCAGCAGTAAATTCTGAGACAGGATCAGATTGAGACATCTTGCAAATGTAAGAGAAAAAAACAACATATAAAGCAAAATTATCAATTTCCTTATATGGCAGTTTCAGGAATGGGAAAAATGCAAACAGCATAGCCCTCTGACATAGAAAAAGGCCAGAGGCAAAAGAAATGGGGTTTTAATATAATGAAAATATATGGCGCCAAGTATGACACACAACAAACAGAAAAATATTTTTTGGCGCCAAAAAAGTCCAGAAACGAAACACTCGCGTCATAGATGACACAACCTTGTGAAGGACTCGGCGTCAACTAAGACGCCAGAAATTACAAATTTGCGTCAACGAACATAACTTTGCGCCAAAAAATTATCACGCCAAAAATGACGCAATAAATTTTGGCATTTTGCACCCTCGCAAGCCTAATTCTGCCAGCAAATTTAAAAGACAGTCAATTTGAAAAAGAGACTATACCCCAGGTAAGAAATAATTTTTCATAAAAAAAAAAAAAATCCCAAATATGAAAGTACAATACATATATTTAGAACTTTATATAAATACATAAAGTACCAAACCACAGCTGAGAGTGTCTTAAGTAATGAAAACATACTTACCAAAAGACACCCATCCACATATAGCAGATATCCGTTTCAGTACTGGTTTGGCTATCATTAGAGGTAATGGAATATGAAAGTATATCGTCGATCTGAAAAGGGAGGTAGGAGATGAATCTCTACGACCGATAACAGAGAACCTATGAAATAGATCCCCGTGAGGAAAACCATTGCATTCAATAGGTGATACTCCCTTCACATCCCTCTGACATTCACTGTACTCTGAGAGGAACCGGGCTTCAAAATGCAGAGAAGCGCATATCAACGTAGAAATCTAGCACAAACTTACTTCACCACCTCCATAGTAGGCAACGTTTGTAAAACTGAATTGTGGGTGTGGTGAGGGGTGTATTTATAGGCATTTTGAGGTTTAGGAAACTTTGCCCCTCCTGGTAGGATTGTATATCCCATACGTCACTAGCTCATGGACTCTTGCCAATTACATGAAAGAAATTAAATTTTAATATGTGTGTTTTCCAATTCTAAAGTGAATTCAAGATTCAAACCATACTTCAAAGTCAGTTAAAGCTAATTTGTCTGTTTTATCATTGCAAAACATATTACTACCAGTGCAGGCCACACCTACTACATTAAAAAAAAAACTCTTTAATTTGTGGCTTAGGACCAGTTGATCTAAAGCTTTTGTTATAGCAAGTTGTAAAGTTATCCACTCTGCAATTCGAAAGTACATGTATAATGTTCTTAAAGGGACAGTAAAGTCATAATTAGACATTCATGATTCAAACAGAGCATACAGATTTAAAACAACTTTCCAATTTACTTCTATTGTTTTATTTTCTTCCTTCTCTTGCTATCCTTTGCTGCTTCTGAGCTTACCTAGATAAAACTTTCAGCAAAGAACCTAGGTTCTAGCTGCTGAGTGGTGGCTGCATATATACATACATTGTATGTATGTATGTATGTATGTATGTATGTATGTATGTATGTATGTATATATATATATATATATATATATATATATACACACACACACACACACACACACATACATACACACATACATACATACATACATACATACATACATACATACATATACACACACACAAACACAAACCAATTGTCATTGGCTCACCCATGTGTTAAGTTGGAAACCAGTAGTGCATTATTCCTCCTTCAACAAATGATACCAAGAGAATGAAGCAAAATGTTATAATAGAAGTAAAATGGAAAGTGGTTTAAAACTGTATGTTCTACCTAAATCATGAAAGAAAATGTTTGGGCTTCATGTCCCTCTAAGTCAGTGCTTTCCAAACTGTGTGTCGTGACACATTAGTGTGTCGGCAGCAGTGTGTAGGTGTGTCCCTGCTTCAGCAGAAATGTTTTTGAATTTCAAATTCTTTTTAAATTTTATTTTGGTTTGACAAGTGATTGATACCTAGTGATTCACATATCATCTTTACCTATTGGCGCAGCTTAGCGGGAACTGAAACTATTCCCATTGGCTGCACATTGGCTCCTGACTGCACGTGTAGTCTCCTCAATCGGCTTGTGACTGCATGTGTAGTCAGTGAGTGGGACAGCAGTGTGTTTGCAGCGTGGGCAGTAGTCAGTCGGACTCACAGAGCTCTGAGGGCAACAGCTTTAACACTGAGCTGAAGTCAGAAGTCAAAGTGTTTTTATTTTTTTTGCAGCTAGCGCCCAGTAGTGCATTGCTGTTCCTGCTCTTGATATATGGATAAGAAGTGGAAGCTTAAAAATGCTTGATGATGAAATGCGAGTATCTTTGTCTAATATTCCACAAAATTTTCAGAAACTGTGTTTATCCCATCAACCTCATACATCCCATTATAATAGTAAGTAGCTATTGGTGTTACTAAACTTTTTTTTTTAATTCTTGCACATACATGCTGTTACTTGTAAATACATTTCGTTATCTTAAAACAAATTAGTTTAACCTCCTGTTTGCTAGTACAACTGAATTACTGTGTCGCAAAATGATGTAGGTCTAAAAAGTGTGTCACCAACATGAAAAGTTTGGAAAGCTCTGCTCTAAGTGTTCAAAATCATGTGTGATGGTTCTATTGCAAAGAGGCATAATAGTCCTTAGGATTCTGGATTTCATAAATCTGAACCATGCTGTAAATTACTGTAAACTGCAATATACAACCTCCCTAACGTAAGAAAAGTAAATCACTAATACAACAGCCCTATCAGGTCTAGCCCTTGTATTACAGATGTTTGAATTCATCCCTTTTTATGTAATGGTGGTTGAAAAAAATTACATGAGTGAAAGTAACCTTTCAGTTCCAAAACAATGAAGAAATGTTAAAAACATAATTTATGCTTACCTGATAAATTCCTTTCTTCTGTTGTGTGATCAGTCCACGGGTCATCATTACTTCTGGGATATAACTCCTCCCCAACAGGAAATGCAAGAGGATTCACCCAGCAGAGCTGCATATAGCTCCTCCCCTCTACGTCAGTCCCAGTCATTCGACCAAGAATCAACGAGAAAGGAGTAACCAAGGGTGAAGTGGTGACTGGAGTATAATTTAAAAGATATTTACCTGCCTTAAAACAGGGCGGGCCGTGGACTGATCACACAACAGAAGAAAGGAATTTATCAGGTAAGCATAAATTATGTTTTCTTCTGTTATGTGTGATCAGTCCACGGGTCATCATTACTTCTGGGATACCAATACCAAAGCAAAAGTACACGGATGACGGGAGGGATAGGCAGGCTCATTATATAGAAGGAACCACTGCCTGAAGAACCTTTCTCCCAAAAATAGCCTCCGAAGAAGCAAAAGTGTCAAATTTGTAAAATTTGGAAAAAGTATGAAGCGAAGACCAAGTTGCAGCCTTGCAAATCTGTTCAACAGAGGCCTCATTCTTAAAGGCCCAAGTGGAAGCCACAGCTCTAGTGGAGTGAGCTGTAATTCTTTCAGGAGGCTGCTGACCAGCAGTCTCATAGGCTAAACGTATTATGCTACGAAGCCAAAAAGAGAGAGAGGTAGCAGAAGCTTTTTGACCTCTCCTCTGTCCAGAATAAACGACAAACAGGGAAGAAGTTTGGCGAAAATCTTTAGTTGCCTGCAAGTAGAACTTGAGGGCACGAACTACATCCAGATTGTGTAGAAGACGTTCCTTCTTTGAAGAAGGATTTGGACACAAGGATGGAACAACAATCTCTTGATTGATATTCCTGTTAGTGACCACCTTAGGTAAGAACCCAGGTTTAGTACGCAGAACTACCTTGTCTGAGTGAAAAATCAGATAAGGAGAATCACAATGTAAGGCTGATAACTCAGAGACTCTTCGAGCCGAGGAAATAGCCATTAAAAACAGAACTTTCCAAGATAACAATTTTATATCAATGGAATGAAGGGGTTCAAATGGAACACCCTGTAAAACGTTAAGAACTAAGTTTAAACTCCATGGCGGAGCAACAGCTTTAAACACAGGCTTGATCCTAGCCAAAGCCTGACAAAAAGCCTGGACGTCTGGATTTTCTGACAGACGCCTGTGTAACAAGATGGACAGAGCTGAAATCTGTCCCTTTAATGAACTAGCTGATAAACCCTTTTCTAACCCTTCTTGTAGAAAAGACAATATCCTAGAGATCCTAACCTTACTCCAGGAGTAATGTTTGGACTCGCACCAGTATAGGTATTTACGCCATATTTTATGGTAAATCTTTCTGGTAACAGGCTTCCTAGCCTGTATCAGGGTATCAATAACCGACTCAGAAAAACCACGTTTTGATAAAATCAAACGTTCAATTTCCAAGCAGTCAGCTTCAGAGAAGTTAGATTTTGATGTTTGAATGGACCCTGTATCAGAAGGTCCTGTCTTAGAGGTAGAGACCAAGGCGGACAGGATGACATGTCCACTAGATCTGCATACCAAGTCCTGCGTGGCCATGCAGGCGCTATTAGAATCACTGATGCTCTCTCCTGCTTGATTTTGGCAATCAATCGAGGAAGCAGCGGAAAGGGTGGAAACACATAAGCCATCCCGAAGTTCCAAGGTGCTGTCAAAGCATCTATCAGAACCGCTCCCGGATCCCTGGATCTGGACCCGTAGCGAGGAAGTTTGGCGTTCTGGCGAGACGCCATGAGATCTATCTCTGGTTTGCCCCAACGTCGAAGTATTTGGGCAAAGACCTCCGGATGAAGTTCCCACTCCCCCGGATGAAAAGTCTGGCGACTCAAGAAATCCGCCTCCCAGTTCTCCACTCCCGGGATGTGGATTGCTGACAGGTGGCAAGAGTGAGACTCTGCCCAGCGAATTATCTTTGATACTTCCACCATTGCTAGGGAGCTTCTTGTCCCTCCCTGATGGTTGATGTAAGCTACAGTCGTGATGTTGTCCGACTGAAACCTGATGAACCCCCGAGTTGTTAATTGGGGCCAAGCTAGAAGGGCATTGAGAACTGCCCTCAATTCCAGAATGTTTATTGGAAGGAGACTCTCCTCCTGATTCCATAGTCCCTGAGCCTTCAGAGAATTCCAGACAGCGCCCCAACCTAGTAGGCTGGCGTCTGTTGTTACAATTGTCCAGTCTGGCCTGCTGAATGGCATCCCCCTGGACAGGTGTGGCCGATGAAGCCACCATAGAAGAGAATTTCTGGTCTCTTGATTCAGATTCAGAGTAGGGGACAAATCTGAGTAATCCCCATTCCACTGACTTAGCATGCATAATTGCAGAGGTCTGAGGTGTAGGCGTGCAAAAGGTACTATGTCCATTGCCGCTACCATTAAGCCGATCACCTCCATGCATTGAGCTACTGACGGGTGTTGAATGGAATGAAGGACACGGCATGCATTTTGAAGCTTTGTTAACCTGTCCTCTGTCAGGTAAATCTTCATTTCTACAGAATCTATAAGAGTCCCCAAGAATGGAACTCTTGTGAGAGGAAAAAGAGAACTCTTCTTTTCGTTCACTTTCCATCCATGCGACCTTAGAAATGCCAGAACTAACTCTGTATGAGACTTGGCAGTTTGAAAGCTTGAAGCTTGTATTAGAATGTCGTCTAGGTATGGAGCTACCGAAATCCCTCGCGGTCTTAGTACCGCCAGAAGGGCACCCAGAACCTTTGTGAAGATTCTTGGAGCCGTAGCCAATCCGAATGGAAGAGCTACAAACTGGTAGTGCCTGTCTAAGAAGGCAAACCTTAGATACCGGTGATGATCTTTGTGGATCGGTATGTGAAGGTAAGCATCCTTTAAATCCACTGTGGTCATGTACTGACCCTCTTGGATCATGGGTAAGATTGTCCGAATAGTTTCCATTTTGAACGATGGAACTCTTAGGAATTTGTTTAGAATCTTTAAATCTAAGATTGGCCTGAAAGTTCCCTCTTTTTTGGGAACCACAAACAGGTTTGAGTAGAACCCTTGTCCTTGTTCCGACCACGGAACCGGATGGATCACTCCCATTATTAACAGATCTTGTACGCAGCGTAGAAACGCTTCTTTCTTTATCTGGTTTGTTGACAACCTTGACAGATGAAATCTCCCTCTTGGGGGAGATAATTTGAAGTCTAGAAGGTATCCCTGAGATATGATCTCTAGTGCCCAGGGATCCTGAACATCTCTTGCCCAGGCCTGGGCGAAGAGAGAGAGTCTGCCCCCCACTAGATCCGGTCCCGGATCGGGGGCTCTCGGTTCATGCTGTCTTTGGGGCAGCAGCAGGTTTCCTGGCCTGCTTGCTCTTGTTCCAGGACTGGTTAGGCTTCCAGCCTTGCCTGTAACGAGCAACAGCTCCTTCCTGTTTTGGTGCAGTGGAGGTTGATGCTGCTCCTGTTTTGAAGTTCCGAAAGGGACGAAAATTAGACTGTCTAGCCTTAGCTTTGGCTTTGTCTTGAGGTAGGGCGTGGCCCTTACCTCCTGTAATGTCAGCGATAATCTCTTTCAAACCGGGCCCAAATAAAGACTGCCCCTTGAAAGGTATATTAAGTAATTTGGACTTAGAAGTAACATCAGCTGACCAGGATTTTAGCCACAGCGCCCTACGTGCCTGTATGGCGAATCCTGAGTTCTTAGCCGTAAGTTTGGTTAAATGTACTACGGCCTCCGAAATGAAGGAATTAGCTAGTTTAAGGACTCTAAGCCTGTCCGTAATGTCGTCTAGCGTAGATGAACTAAGGTTCTCTTCAAGCGACTCAATCCAAAATGCTGCCGCAGCCGTAATCGGCGCGATACATGCAAGGGGTTGTAATATAAAACCTTGTTGAACAAACATTTTCTTAAGGTAACCCTCTAATTTTTTATCCATTGTT